>NW_010420311.1:6161-7139 GCF_000710305.1 Buceros rhinoceros silvestris
TGGGGGTCCTGAGCCAACCGGCACATGAAGCTGCTAAGCCACTGTCCATCATATTTGAGAAGTTACGGCAGTCCAGTGAAGTTCCCACTGACTAGAAAAAGAGTAACATAACCCCCGCTTTTAAAAAGGGGGGAAAAAAGAAGAACGGGTCACACCTCTGTGCACAGCAAGATCATGGAGAGGATCCTCCTGGAAATTATGCTAGGGCACATGGAAAAAAAGGAGGTGATTTGTGACAGCCAACCCAGCTTCACTAAGGGCAAATAATGCCTGACAGAATTTGATGGCTACCTGGACTTGGGCAAAGCATTTGACTCTGTCCCATATGACATCCTTATCTCTAAATTGGAGAGGCGTGGATTTGACAGCTGGACCCCTTGGCAGGTAAGGAATTGGCTGGATGGTCACACTCAAAGAGTTGCCCTCAATGTCTCAATGTCTGAGTGGAGAGCCCTGGCAAGTGGTGTTCATCAGGGCTTGGTATTGGGAACTGGTGTTGTTTAACATCTTTGTCAGCAACATGGACAGCGAGATTGAGTGCAGCCTCAGCAAGTTTGCTGATGACACCAAGCTGTGTGGTGTGGTCAACATGCTGGAGGGAAGGGATGCCATTGAGTGGAGAGTCCTGAGAAGTGGTGTTCCCTCAGGGCTTGGTATTGGGAACGGGTGTTGTTTAAGATCTTTGTCAGCAACATGGACAGCGGGATTGAATACTGGCCTAGTCTGAGTTAGAACAGCACTAATTCTGTTCAGTGATTTCGCTTTCCAGCTCAGTGTCTTCTAAGTAACGGCACTTTCTGAACTTAATAGCACAATTTTGCAGACAATGTCTGCTTCTAGCAGTGATAACACTTGATATTTCCAGTTACTGCTGGGGATTGATGTGCAGAAAGGCTCTGGCTTGTACTTGCTCCTGTGCAGACCAAGGTCACTGCTCAATCCTGTGAGCCACGGTGGGGGTGCAGTAAGTGAGAGGCT
>NW_010420311.1:7287-13268 GCF_000710305.1 Buceros rhinoceros silvestris
AGGCTGCACCTGTGGGGAGGAGCGGACAGGACAGGTGACCCTGAACTGACCAGCAAGGTGCTCCATCCCATAGACATCATAATCAGTATAAAGCTGAGGGGTCACAAGGGTCAAGCTCTCTTCTTCAGTGGCCGGTGTTCGAGGAGGACTCTATCTGTCTGGCCTTCGATACCAGGCCCTGCGTTCTTGAATCCGGTTCCAGTATCCAGCTCATGAATCTGGTTTCCAGCTATTGCTGAGTCTAGTCTGTGACTTCCCCAGCACCTGCCCTGCAGCATCACTGGTGATGGTGACATAACTGCCATCAGAGTTGTTTGGTTTAATAATCGTTTTGTATATAATTCATTTTATTGTATAATTTTCATTAAAACAGTTTTAGTTTTCTTTTTGAATCCAGATGTCTCTCTTCCTTATTCCCTTTCTCTTCCACTTTGAGAAGGAAGAGGGGCTAATAGAGGACATCTGTCATTTGTGGCCATCTCAGCCCTAACCCCTGACAAGTGCACCCTCAGTAAATTTGCTGACCACCAACCTGGATGGTGCAGTTGACATGCTGGATAAAAGGAATGCAATATAGAGGTCCTCATGAAGTTCAACGAGGCCTAGTGCAAGTTTCCTGAACATGAGTTGGGACAAACCGAAGCACAAATAGAGGCTGGGTGTTGAGTGGATTGAGAGCAGCTCTGCAGGGAATGACTTGGGGGTACTGGTGGATGGAAAACTGAATATGAGGCAGCAATGTGCACTCACAACCCAGAAAGACTGGGCTGCATCAAAAGAAGCTTGGCCAGCAAATATCGAGGAAGGTGATTCTGCTGTTTTACTCCACCCTGGTGATACCTCACCTGAAGTGTTCAGCTCTGGATCCCCCAGCACAGGAAAGACTTGGGCCAGCTTGAGTGGGTTCAGAGGAGGGTCACCAAAAATGATCAGAGAGATGGAACAGCTCTCCTGTGAAGAGAAGAGAAGGCTCTGGGGAGACCTATTGCAGCCTTTCAGTACTTAAGGGGGGCGGGGGGGGCTATAAGAAAGAGAAAACTGAATATGAGGCAGCAATGTGCACTCACAACCCAGAAAGACTGGGCTGCATCAAAAGAAGCTTGGCCAGCAAATATCGAGGAAGGTGATTCTGCTGTTTTACTCCACCCTGGTGATACCTCACCTGAAGTGTTCAGCTCTGGATCCCCCAGCACAGGAAAGACTTGGGCCAGCTTGAGTGGGTTCAGAGGAGGGTCACCAAAAATGATCAGAGAGATGGAACAGCTCTCCTGTGAAGAGAAGAGAAGGCTCTGGGGAGACCTATTGCAGCCTTTCAGTACTTAAGGGGGGCGGGGGGGGGCTATAAGAAAGATGGGGACAGTCTTTTTAGCAGGGCCTGTTGCAACTGGACAAGGAGTAATGGTTTTAAACTAAAAGAGGGCAGATTTAGACTAGATGTAAGGGATAATTTTTTTATAGTGAAACACTGGCACAAGTTGCCCAGAGCGATGGTAGAAGCCGCATTCCTGGAAACATTCAAAGTCAGGTTGGATGGGGCTCATGTTGGATGTCAGGTTGGATGAGCAACCTGATCTAGTGGAAGGTGTCCAAAGGCAAGGGGGTTGGAAAGAGATGGTTTTTAATGCACTTTCCAACCCAAACCATTCTATAATTCTATGATTCTAGAATTCTGTGAAATGTACAGAATATTTTGCAAAAAGTATATGCCTCCAAAGAGAAGGAGGAGATACAGGCAACAGTGGTTGACTCTGTGTTAGGTGTTTAAACCTGTGGAATCATGGATGATAAGCTTTTCCGTAGTGCTCTCAGCTGTCACTACAGTGATGGAAAATTCTCTCTTTTGTGGGGAGACAGTAAGAGGAAAAAATTTTAAGAGGTGTAAGAATCCTGCTAACAGACTAGTAGTCAAAGTTACTCATGCTCAGGCTTGAAGACTCCATTATCAGATTTTGTTTTTCTACACAGATTTATTCTGTTTTTACTGAGGCCAGGCATTTATTGTTATCGTTATTTGACCTAGGTGATTATCTACACCCTCAAGTTTCTTTCTCTGGTTGAACATTAGTTTTGTAACTTTTATTTCATCCAGAATCACCAGTGGCTTGTGTTTTCCAGCTCTTAATGTGACAGATAACAAGGGCCATGGAAAGCACTTTGTGACAGATGTAACCTTGTTGGCATCTGCAGGTGCAAACATATTTTCAGTTTAGCATGCTAAAGGGCATCAGTTCAGAGCCTTAGGTGGTTTGGAGCATATGCTGCTGATGAAAATAATAATAAGAGTATTTTGAAGACAGTTGCGCAGACAAGTGAGTGTGGAGCATTTAACCCTCTGAACACTGAGAAGAAATGTCTAGAGTGTGTAAAACTAATGAAATGTCTCTGGTAATGAAAATAAGCCTGCAAGAATCATAGAATCATAGAATGCTTTGGTTTGGAAGGGACCTTCAAAGGTCACCTAGCCCAATTGCTCCTGCAAGAAGTCCTCTTGTGAGCAAAATGCATTAGCCCACTTGTACACTGCTACAGAGCTTAATGTTTTCTTTTGCAGCTTCCTTAGAAGACAATTGCCCTTGATGTCGTGGAGATATTTCAACACTTCTTTACGGCCTCTATCCAGACCCCTATTATTAAACATTTTTTCTTCATTAATAATTGATGCCGGTGTTTAAGGCTCCCATTTGAAAATATCTCTCAAATCTACTTTATTAGATTTTGAGTAAATGTGCCCCAAATATCCTCAGCATTTTGTTAAAAATGAATGTCATATATCTTTTGATAAAACCTACAGAGTTAAGTGCCTAATAAAATACTACATGACTAAAATGACTATTAATATTTTAGCATTATGCTGAAGTATGAGTGTTCTCTCGGCAAAGGTATGAATCACTGGTTTTTCATTTCTTTAATTCTTTATTAATTGGTACTTGAGGCAATAAACCATAACATATAACTTTGGCTTCAGATAAGGTTTAATGAGTGCCTGACCTTTGCTTGGATAATTCTCTGTCAGTGAACCAATTCAGAATAACCCTTTGAAGCTTGGATTCCTGTATTGAATGCTATTTGCTTTTCACTGTCCTTGACTTAAATGGACAGTACTGAAAGTTGGCTTTTTATTTAATGAATGGTTCCATAAGAAAGCTTTCTTTTAAATGACTAATTTAGTGGAACTTTTTGTGCATGTCTCTCTCTGTTTCATTAATTATTCTGCAATAGAACAGAAGTCTGGTGATAGCTGGAACTGAGGACCACCTATCCTAACATAACTGAGTTATATAGCCTACCAAACCGTCATAATTTGCATGATGGCCCTTACACCTAAGTGTACATCATGCATATGGATATGCAGTAAAAAGTCCAGCAGAATAAGTCCTTATTCTTTTAGAGTCCCACAGAGAATAGCTGGAGAAATCAGGAAGTTATTACCTAAATGAAATTGTATATTAGATAGGGGATCTGAATAGGTTTGTATCTTCCAGATAATTCTAAAAAACCGTGCAGATACCAAGCTGGTACAGGCTCAAAATTTGACTGAGGTCTTCTGAGAACAGGCTTCTGCTGTACGATCTTCAGTACCTTCTAGGTCTGATTGGATTTGAAATACTATGAGAGGAATCACTCATGCTTTAAATTGGGATTTATGTTTTCTATCCGTCTCCAAATCCCAATGCACAGCTAGACATGACAAAACGTGATGATGACCCAACTTATTCTGACTCTAAAAATACTTAATGATCTTAGACACTACTGAAGGAATAGGCAATGTATTCTGTACCTTAGAATATATGATTTCTGGGGGAGCTTCTGACTGCCATGCCCAGTGGCAGTACTGCTTCTAACATTTGTTTCTGAAAAAAAAGGTAGAACTGATTAAAAAAACAAAAAAGATACAAAGCAAACAAATCTTTTAGCAGAAGTAACCCTGTTATTTGACAATGAGCATACATGAGGAAGACTAACACTTTCTCTGATCTTTGACAAGTATGTAAGTTAGGGCCGGACATGCCTTATAAGAGGGCTTTACACACCTGCTAGCAAAACCAGCATGTACGTTATATTCTCTATTGAGAAACTGGTTTTGTGTATATAAAATACATAATACTCATGGGAGCAGGATTTGGAACTTGAGTCTTATGCTTCTGAGCCATTTTAACCCTTAACAACAAATATCTAATGACTGAATGCTAGATATAGCAGCTTCTCTTCAAAATGCCTTTTATTAGCAGTGTTTTAAATATATTCTAGGGTTCAATTCCAGTTTTCAATCAGAAAACATGAAACTAACTGTCAAGTATATATATACAAGGGAGAGTTTATCCCTGTCCTTTTGTGAAAGCAGATAATTGGCATGTATTATAACAAAATAACCCTATCTGTATGGTATCAGATTATAACAGTAAGTCTGGCTTGAATATTATAATATTTCTGTTTGTCAGATTCATTTTGTGTTTTGGTTTGTTTTTAATTCTATCCTATTTGGTGCAAATAATTCACATCTCTGGGCATTCGCAAGTAATTTAATGAATCACAATTGGATTCTTCAGTAAAACACTATGAAAAGAAAATATCTAGTCCTAATTGCAAGCCTAAATAAACATGTGCTTCAGTGCTTTGTTAAAACTTGTGCCCTAGGCCCTGGTCTTATTATTTGCATACAGTGCTTCAAAAGATTTGAGAATCTTTACCTGCAACATCTGCCACTTTCCTTGTGGAGTCACACTCAGTTCTGTATGAAGATTTGGACTCATTCTTCACACTGAACATTTCATTTGCAAAGAGAAGATATCAGGGCTCAGAGGAGCAACTTAGAAAGGAAAAATAGATCTAGCTGCTTACAGCTAAAAGCATAAACCTATGGAAACAAGCTGCCTCACCATGGTTAAAACATTCCACTCCAGTGAACAGAATTAATTAAGTTCATTTCCACGCAGGACTGCCCTTGGTCCACAGAGAGTCAAAGGGCAGTTGAAGAGTATAATTACTCGTGTTAAAGAGAAAATGACAATGGGAGTTAGCCCATCCTCGCAATGCGATTTAAGAGAACAGCATGCCTTTATTTTATTTTTAGTTTGATGTGGGTGAATTACAAAGCAGGGGGGAAAATGCGCTGTGTGAAACAGTGCTTACCAGATATAAATGGAAACGCACATTCAAATTCTTCATTCAAAGTAGTGAAGAAGGAGAAACGGAAAAAAAAGGTGGCCATTCTAATAATATGTCCAGCAATAGGAATGAATATGGTCAATTACAGTTTGCTTGAGATTGCCATGAGAATAAAAATACAACTGCCGATTAAGGACTACTAATTTTTGACTCTATTAGAAAATATTAGATGATCTGTCCAGTCATTTCCTTTCATTCATTATGCACTAAGTTTTTTTCCATTTTTACCCACTCTGTACTCACCATTCACCAAAGTGTTCCGGATATTTTAACAGCCGCACTTTGAACAGACTCTGTATCCCTCCAGGCCTTTTCCAAAGCTGTAGAAATATATGTGTAGCAACATATGTGTAGCAACATATATTTTTGTTGCCATCTTCCGTACTACAGGACTAGTAAATCTGCAACATCCTACCAAGCTCAGAAAAAAGAACATGGAGATCTTTGTCGCACATTGAGAAAGGAATAACTATACAGAGATTTTTTTTTTTAGGTGCTGGAAGAACATTCTCTAATTCACATTTCTAAGATATAATTGAGAATAATAAAATAATATGCAGAATATACAGAAGAAAATTTTCCATTATGTGGACAGTAAATGAGAGTGTCGCGGTTTGAGAAGGGGGGCATTTTCCCCCGTACCGAAAGGATAACTAGTCAGGTATTTTTTTTTTTAGGTGCTGGAAGAACATTCTCTAATTCACATTTCTAAGATATAATTGAGAATAATAAAATAATATGCAGAATATACAGAAGAAAATTTTCCATTATGTGGACAGTAAATGAGAGTGTCGCGGTTTGAGAAGGGGGGCATT
>NW_010420312.1:0-14817 GCF_000710305.1 Buceros rhinoceros silvestris
CGATCCCCCGGGACGCTCCGGCCCCGGCTTCTTTTGCCCGACTTTTTGGGAAATCGCAGTTCCCACGGCGGGGCTTTTCGAAGTGGAAAATGGGGGGACCTCGCGAAAAGGAAGAAGACGCTACGCTGAGTTACAGCAGGGAGACGCTTAGAGAGAGCCTACTGTTTTACTAAAGCTTAAGGATTTCTTTTAAAAAAATATTAATGAGGAAAGAAGAGAGGCTGAAGATAAAAGTTTTTTTTTCTTTAATATTTTTTCCGCTTCCAAGTCTTCGGATCTATTACAGTAGCGCCTTTCCTCCCCGCCTTCTATTTGTTTGTATTAATGATTTAGTAGCCGTCTTGCCTGAAAACTTCCACCGTGAGCGACTGCTGTGGGTTTTCAGGCAGTCAGTGACCTTAAAGGTTGGTTCAATGCTTTCTTCATGCAAGATGTATGTGAAATAACCACTGTTTTTTCTTCTACTGTTAAAAAAAAAATTCCACCTGCTTTATAATTTAAAAGAAAACATCATTCAGTGGAGAGTGATGTAATTCTCCTACCTAAGGGCACCGACTCTGGTGCTTTGCAGGTGACTTGTCTTTTGCTTACTCCTTAAATTTATTTTAATTGCAGTCTTTTGTAGCTAGGAAGTAGCGTGTTTAACCAGAGCTCGTTGAGGATGCATTTTGTTAAAATTGAAATATTTATCTTTCAAAAAATTTTTTTCCTGATTCGTACCCCCACAATGAAAACAATAAAAAAGATTAGGTGTGAGATCAACGGCAGAAAAACCGAAGGATCGGGGAGGCAGAACCCAGGCTAAAAACATCAAATCATTTATAAAAAGGACACTTTAAGCCTTTCGCTTTTCCAAGCTCTATTTCCACCTTTCCATGGTCAAACTGTCCAACGCTTTGTTGCAAATAGTTTTAAGAAATTATTTATCTTTTTTCCTAAATATTAATTGTTCCTCCTGTATTTTTTTACTGCACGCAATTTTTCCATGATAAGTACAAAGCCCTCCTAAAAAGGTGAATATTGAAATGACCGCTCCCCTATACCTCCTTATTGCATATTTTGAGGGCTATCTTTTGAGGGAACGAACTCTTAATTGTACCAGTGAAAAGTCTAAGAGAGATGTGGAGTAGGTGGGGGGAAAACGATCCAAAAGGTTTTCTTTGCCGTGATGATACAGTCAGTTATTAATTGTAACACTCTTCTGGTTCACGTTACATCTGTCACTGGTTTAAGTTAAAATGGTCGGTGGTGTTAAGTTAGGCAAGTTTATCTAAGGGTTAGTAGTATTTTTGGGGGGAGAAGGTTGCAGAGGTTATTGCTGTTGGTTTTGGGACTGGTCGCACTTTATCAGCTGAACGAACTAGATTATTGTATACACGTAATATTCCATTTCTCTGTTGGTTTCTTTTCGGTCTTTGGCAGTTTCTTAAACATTTGGCTCTAACAAAGTATCTGGTTTTTGGGAGTCGGGAGGTGTAGCTGGGGACGTTGTAAGTTTGGGGATAATGGGAGCAACAGGACTGTATTTATTTGTTTTAAAAAAACTCCAAAACATGAAGTTAGGAGCTAAGGATTCTCTTTCTGGAGCATTCGGGCACCTTCCGATGGGGTATGTCTCTAGGCTTTTAATTATTTATTTCACTTTTGTTCTTTAAAAATTGAAGTAGAGCAAATGAAAAAAATGAAATAAAATTAGAGTAAGCGTTGAAAAATAAATAAATAAAAGAAGGGAGCGGCTGAAAGCCCAATACTTGATTTCATCATCCTGGTGGTGATGGCTTCTCGACAGAAGCGATATCTGCCGATATCACCCCTGTTCCATGGCTATAGCCTGGCCTCATTTTATGCTGCGTTTCCACCGAACATGTTGACGTGCTGCTGCTTATATAAGGGGAAGAACAAATTCAAGCGGATTAGTGCTTGGGATTTTGAGATCGGCTACCCAGATCGTGTTGTGGGTTTTTTTTCCTTTCCTTGGGGGAGCTGATGGAGGAAGGATGGAGAATGATGGGAGGGGGTGAAATCGGGATGTGTGTTTGAGGGAAGATGGGGGTGATGTGGGGAACCGCTTATTCGCATAATGTCTGCGCTGCGTCCCTTTTTCTTTTCTTTTTATACAACCCATTATCTCTAAAAACACATTATTCTTCAGCCTAGTCTAAAAAAAAAATAGTGGGAGGGGTTATTATAGTGAGGGGGTTTGGTATGGGAGTCATTAGACCCACTGCTGCAAAACCAAGATACAGAAATCCATCTGCACCAACATTTTGGGGGGAGGGAGGGTGTAGGGGGGGGAAGGGATGGATTGTCTATCTTGGATTAGTGAAGTGGAGCTTTGTATTCTTCATTTTCCTCCCCATTTTCTGCCATTTCCCCCCATCCCCCCCGTCCGCACGCCCGCTTTCCTCCTCCCAGCCCCCACCCCTCCGAAGGTTTCTCGTCCCTTGGCGAGAAAATTCTGTGTTACATCGTGATGGCTCTGCGGCTTTTTTTTAGTGCATCACAACAGTGGCATGATGACCTTTGCTTCGTGCCACACAGATTTGGGTTCCCGATAGGACTGTGACCATAGCTTGGGCACACGTATACACCAGTAGTTATGTACCTAGGACAGTCTGTGATTTGATTCTGATTTTTGCATGTGCATCTTTGTGTGTGTGTGTGTGCAGCTGATAAACGTTGGCAGAGGGTAGGGAACGCAGTAAATGCCAAAGGCACGTCCATCCATTTCGCCAGTCCATCTTGCCGCTCTCTTTTCCTGGATATTGTGTCTTACATCATGAGATTTTGTGTTGGGGAGGGGTGTGCCCTGTGTGCATGGCAGGGGCCTGGGGGTTGGAGGGATCGTATGTGCACTGGGAGGGGGGAGTGGACCTGACGATGCTAATAACATTATTTTGGTCAAATGAACGTCTGGTGATAATGATTCAGTGTAACCATCCGTGAAATACATGCTTGCGACACACTGGAATAAAGGTTACTCCAGGGAGCTCCGGCAGAGCCAGGCAGGCTCTGGGGAGCGAACTGTCCCCTTGATGGGGGAAACAAAATTCATAAGCACCCCAGGCCCCCTCCCTTCCCAATGCCTCCTTGCGTGTCCGAGCTGGAGGGCATTGCAATGGAGAGAGGGGGTGGGCTGCGCTGAAGCTGGAACCAAACAAAGCCTTCCTGCCTCATCCTCCTGTGCCATCCTTCGTTGCCCCCTGAGCTTATCTGTGCTGTTGATCCAGACGATACAGGAATATCGCCATTTCCATGCAGTCCATGCCAGAGGCTGGAGGGTGGTGAATCGAGAGAGGCGGAGGAAAAGCTTCTTGTGTTTCTGTTGTAGGATGTGCAGGAGAGCCAGGGTTTTTCAGGTTTGAGTAGAGCAGGGAAAAGGCTGGAGGGGGGCCAGAGGAGGAGAACAAAGGAAGACGAGGGTCTCTTCCTCTATCCCTCCTTCCCTCCCTCCCTCCCTTCCTTTTTTTCCCCAGCTTGAACATGGGGAAGGGCCTGGCAAGCAGGGGTGGGGGTGCTGAGGCAATGGGAGGGAGGTTTTTTGGGGGTTTCCAGCAGGCTAGGACCCTCTCCAAGTCTCACAGACCTGCTCAGTACTCTCAGTCTCTGGGTGTGAAGGACATTCTTGTTTGGTCTTGGTTCTGCTCGCACCCAGGCAGAGGGGAGTTGAGGGGGGGAAAGTGCTTTCCTGGTTCTGTTAACTGCTGTTTCTCGTCTCCTGCATGTGACTGCGCCTGCTCAGAGATCTCCGTGTTTCTGGATCTTTCCACTTCATGGAACAATAGCAAAAGCTGAATTAATAGATTTGTCCAGGGCTATTGTTTGCCTTTTGTTTTGCTCCTTCCTCTCTGATCTTGAGGTACAATAGTAGCCAGGAAGATGGGGCAGGAGTGTGTCCAGTGCCCCACAATGTTGGTGTGAGTGATACCCGGAGAGATACCAGTTTCCCCTGCTCTCCGGCTTTGTGCTGACCAGACCCAATCTTGCCTCAGCTACCCCAGTAGTTACTTTTTGATCTCTCCCTGCCCTCCCTTTTACCCCATTTGCTTCAGAAATGGTTGTCGTGCTGCAGTTCCTGTGCTTGTAGGCCTGCAAAGATGATGCAGTGGCCAGCTGAGCAACAGGTAGAGTGTGCTGCAGGGCTGACATGCCCGTTCCCCCACCCTGGGAGACTGCCTCCCTGGCACCCTGCAGGGTGAGGGTGGGCTCTGGTTTTACGGTTTCTCCATTTCCCCAGTGATTAAGGTACTAGTGTATTCTCGTGGCACACTGAGCCTCCATTCATGAATTGTTAGTAGGAATAGGAAAGGTTGGAAAAAAGTATTATTTTTTGTAGGTAAACTTCAATGACTGCAATGTGAGTTTTGTAGGTCAGCTTCTTGACTGTGGTGCTTTGGCTTTCCTTGAGCTTTCACAGCCATTGGAGCAGAGTGAACTTCACATAGCGCTGGAACTTACTCCTGACCCACTCACCTTTAAGTGAGTGGGGAACGCTGTTCCTGCAGAGCATTTGGAAGGTGAGAGATGGTGCCAGGGGTACTTTGTGGTAGTGATGATGGTGGATTTTAAGACCTAAGTCCCTGTGCAAAAATGAAATAAGTATGCCTCCTCCCTCCCTTTACTTTCCTCCCTTTTCAAGCAAATTGCCAAGCCATTAGGTGCAGGCAATTCATATTATTTTTGTGTTAGGATTGGATTTAACCTAGAGGACACCTTCAGACTGCACAAGATCTTTTGATTTTCATCTGTCCCATTCTTGGGAAGGGCGAATTTAGTCCCTTTCTTGTGGCAGCAGCAGTATTTTGGTGAATCTACTGAGCTTCTTGCTTTTGTTTTCTGCAGCCTTCTCCAGGGCTCTTGAGTTTACCCGTTTTTAAGTGGAGTGTATGTTTCCCTCATAATCTGCTTTTCTTTGCTCTCTCCTTAGCTCTGTGCTCTGGCTACGTGCAGTCTGGGTACTGACTGAGCTATGATATGCTCTATGAAGGATAAGGACACATTGTGATCTGACCAAGAACAAACTGAAGCAGCCAGAAGCTTTGTGATGACCAAAAGTCAGGATAAGAGACATGATGTTTAATTTAAATCCAAAATCCACCTAACTTTATCTGCCCACACCAGCATGATGAGAAGACAAACTTTATTTTGGGACTATTACAGCTGGAGCCAGAAATTGCCCAAGTTTTGGTTAAGCTTTGGAAATTTTTATGGGTTTTCTTCTCCTCATCCCCCTCTTCTAGTTAATGGCAGAGTCTGTCGGTCTAGCAGAGTTGCCTCTTAATTCATAGAGCTATGTTGAGGAAAATACTTTGCATTTCAGAAACCAAGATGCTAGACGGATTGACAGCTTCTTGAAACCAGCACACTATGTAATCTTTGGTCAGGTTGTGTGCATTTTCTTTTCCTTGGTTTCTCCTCACATGGGCATAGACAAAGGCAATTCACGTATGCAAAGGACTTTGGGAATCGAAGATCGTGGTTTGGCCTCTCACTGCCAATCCAAACAGCCAGACTAAGATGTGCTTGTAGAAAGGCATCATGGGAGGAATTTGTTCTGCCTTTTACCTTGCTGTGGGCAGTGAATGGCCTTTTTAGTGCTCTGCATTTGCACCTTTTTGTTTGGGCGGGGTGGAGGAAGGCGTGGAAAAATCATGACTTTTGGCTGGGCTGGCCCAAGTATGGTTTTATTGAGGTCTAGCGGGAATGAAGTGCGATGTCCCTGTAGTGGTGTGCTCGAAAGGTTGAGCAGTAAGACTCCTAGTGGTAATATGCCAGTGGTGTTTGAAGCTCCTGCAGTCTTTGTTAAAGGAATGTGGGGATACGATTTCTCATGTTGCCATTTGCAGGAAAAGGTGCTTGCTCTCTGAGTGCTGCGGACAGCTGTTGGGAACCGTACACCGTGCATCTAGCTTGGCAGAGTCCTCCGTCTGGGCTAAAGTGTCTGCAGTGTCTCAGGACACCAGGCTGCTGGAGGTGTTGCTGTGGGGCTTGCAGAGGGTGGTGGAGCTGTTCACACAGCCATCAGAAGTTCAGCTCTGTCTGCAGTGAGACCCATTGCTATAGAGCGGATTAGCCCTACGTCTGCCTTGCTTCCCCATGTCTCTTAGAGCTTTCCCCTTGCCTGTCACAGCCCTGTGCCTGAATTCTCTCCCAGGTACACTTCTCTGACTATTTCTTGTCTATTAGCAGCAGGAGTGAGCCAAGGTGTTGGGAAGGGGATGTCAGGGATGAGGGAGGGCTTTATCTGCCTACCTGTTGTTTTTCAGTGGTATGCTCAGCCCCTGTCCTTTACAAATTCCTTTCCTCTGCCCTTGATGGTGAGGGATGGTTTATTTCAAACACGCTCTGCTTGTGTCATTCCTGGCCCTGCCAGTAGACATCCATCACATCACAGCAACTAGTTAACACTGGTAGCTCTGGATCCTGGGAATGACAGTGCTGAGATAGTAGACTCAAACATCTTGATGTCTCTCTTCATAACTAGCGCAGCCCAGCACAGGAGTTTGTGGACTCCATTGTCTCTGGCTAGCTGCACCAACCCTGTAGTGAAGGTGCCTGTGAGTGTGCACCCTGCAGGGAGGGCACTCAAGGCCTAGGCCTGTCTTATAATGCCCTTGACAGTGCTGCAGCATCCCCTGCATCCAAGTACCTCCCAGCAGCCGGATGAGAGCCAAGGAATGGGATAGAATAATAATTGATGAGGATGGGGGAGGTGTGATGTAAACCTTTCGAAGCTGCTGGTAGCTTCTCCACTACCTTTGGGTTCATATAGCTGCACGTAGTCACAGAATGTTTGTGAGTTTGACCCTGGGAGCATCCTCTGCTTATAGCAAAGCATACCATCCTGTTTCTACTGGGCTGCTGATCCCATTGCTGTGGTGATGAGGAGTATTGTCAGGGGAATCAGTGTGCTACTTCCAAGGGATGGCAGGATTAAAGATGAGGCATTGGTCATACTGTGAGGCTACCCAGGGAGCGCTTGCTCTCTTCTCCCTCTACTTTCTGCCTGTTGTGAACGAATTCTACAGAGGGGAGAGTCCCGTTGGGATGGAAAGGAAGGTAACTAAGCAAGAGGATGATGTTTGCTGGCAGCTGATGGAGGACGAGGAGAGGAAGAACAGTAGTGGCATAACTATCTGATGGGACTGGCTGCATCTGCAGAGCAGGGAGGTGCTGCCTTCGTTTCAGTCTGCCGTTGCAGCCCATTTTTTTTTTTCCAATAATGTGTTAATTAAACATTGATTTCAGGGGAAAAAGGAATCTGCTTGAACTGCAGAAACTAAATGGAGCATGGAGGAGCGGGATGTGGTGAGGGATATGTGGAAGGACCTTCTGTCAGCTGTCTTCATGGCCAGGCATGGAGGGAAGCAAGGAAAGGGCTGCAGAAGAATCTTAGGTTTAGAGTCCTTCACTTGTCCTAAAGGGGAATCTTGTTCCTTCTGTACCAGCAATTTTCAGCTGATGCATGCCAAGGATTTAATTTATTAAAAAGCAAAATGGAGGAAAGAGATTTTTTTTTTTAAGGCACATCAGTGTTCAAGAGGCTTTCTGTTCAGTTTGCCACTCCTTACTCTTGTAGTTACAGTTGTATCTATAAATTAAGCTGTGGTGCAAGTTAAGGCACCAGTCATAATGACTGACTTGCTCTCATCACTTGCAGGTATCTAGTAGCTCAACTGACCTTCCTTTACTGCATATGGACAAGTCAGTCACTGAACATGGGTATAAGATTGTGATGTGCAGGTTTAATGTTTTCTCTTCTGGTTCTCAGAGCACTAAAAAGTGAGACAAGATTGTGATATCTCCCTCCCTTGTTTGGTTGAACTCTCTGCTGTGAAGAGCCAGTGGGAGGCTATGCTGCCCTCCTTTTGTGCTTCCGGGTGTTAGAGACACACAGGTCTCTGAGAGAGACACAAGATAAGAGTCCTTGCTTTAGACTGAAATCTTACCTGGAATAAACTTCTTTGCTGATGTGAGCAGTGTGTTCTTCTGGTATTAAACAGTTTTGTTTGAATTATTTTGACCACTGTGTTTTCTGTCTTCACTAGTTCTGGGAAATAATGGAAAGAAGGGAATAACCTGTCTGGCCTTTCTGAGCATTGCATGAGTCTGAATTAAAGTGGTCTCGCAAAGATGGTGGTCAGTTGATGCAATAAGCAAAATGGCAGTGCTATCCTAAGAAGGAACCTGTCCTGGCTGCAAAATTCTTTTCTGCACTATCTGCAGTATGAGACTGTGGAAAGATCTGCTGTATCATCAGGACACTTTTGAAAAGGAACAGTTTAACCCATGGAGCAACTGTTTTCCAGGAAGATTTTAGACCTGTTGATGGCTAGTGAAACCCACAGAATCACAGAATGATTGAGGATGGAAGAAATGTATGGAGGTCATCTGATTGAACCCCCTTTTTCAAGCAAGGCCACTTAAAAAAGGTGAACGTGTCCAGACAGCTTTGAATATCTTCAAGAAGGGAGACTCCACAACTTCTCTGGGCAACCTGTGCCAGGGCTCAGTCACCTTCACAATAAAAAAGTGTTTCCTGATGTTCAGACAGGACCTCCCGTGTTTCACTTTCTGCTCATTGTCACTAGGCACTACTGAAAAGAGTCTGGCTCTGTCATATTTACACCCTCCTTTCAAGTATTTATATACATTGATAAGATCTGGCCTCCCCTGCCCCTAGTCTTTCTTCTTCAGGCTAAACAGTCCCAGATCACCCAGCCTTTCTCATATGAGAGATGCTCTTAGGCGTCTTCATGGCCCTTTGTTGGACTCTCCCCATTACGTCTATCTCTCTCTTGAACTGGGGGCGCCAGAACTACACACACTACTCTGGATTTGGCCTCACCAGTGCCGAGTAGAGGGGAAGGATCCCCTTCCTCAACCCACTGGCAACACTTCTAATGCTGCCCAGGATACCGGTAGCCTTCTTTTGTGCAACGGTGTGTTGCTGGCTGACATTCACTGGTTGTCCACCAGAACTCCCCTGTCCTTTTCTGCAAATCTGCTTTTCAGCCAGGTAGCCCTCAGTATGTACTAATGCAGGACCCACAAACATCACTACAGTGGTATGGAGTGTTAGCAGAGCAGGTAGGATGGTTCTTAAGTATTAACTTAAGAAGCAGAAATCTGGAGTTCTTTCCCAGAATGCGTCAAACCAGATTTTCATACTATTCATCACTTTCTCCATCTGCTGAAAATTCAAAATTATCATTTGTAAAGCATTGTGAGTTCCTTGAAGGGAAGGCTTTGTGTATCTGAGAATAGAATAGAATATTTCAGTTGGAAGGGACCTACGGTGATCGTCTAGTCCAACTGCCTGTCCACTTCAGAGCAGACCAAAAGTTAAAGGATATTTAAGGGCATTGTGCAAATGACCCTAACAAGCCTGGGGCATTGACCGACCCCTCTAGGAAGCCTGTTCCAGTGTCTGGTCACCCCCTCTGTTAAGAAGTGTTTCCTCATATCTGGTCTGAACTTCCCTGATGCATCTTTGAACCATTCCAACGTGTCCAGTCACTGAACAGAAAGAAGAGATCAGCACCTCCCCTCGTCAGGAAGCTGTAGAGAGCAATGTGGTCACCTTTCAGCCACTTTTCCTCCAAACTAGACAAACCCAGAGTCCTTAGCCCTTCCCATAGGCTGAGCCTTGTAGCCCTTTCACCGGCTTTGTTGCCCTCCTCTGGATACTTTCAAGTACCTTAACATCCTTCATAAACTGGGGGAGAGAGAGAGATACCAGTTTCTTTAATTGTTCTGTGACTATGGCCAGTTACATGCGGCAATCTTTTGTAGACCATGAAGAAAAAGAAATTTTAAATTATTGATTTTTTTTTTACTTTTTTTCGAGGGGACAGAGATGGGCAATGCAGGAATCTTGTGATGGGACCAAGATTGACCTTCTCAAAGGACTCCGAATGCCTAATAATGCAGTGAGGTCCTGGAGTCAAAAATCTGCTCGCTTGTCTGCTCAGCTTTGAAAAGAGGGTACCCCTTTGAAAGAGGGTACCGAACAATATAATTTCAGATATATGCATTTAAAATACCTGCTGCATATCTGGGAATTAAATGTTAAGTGCTTTATGGGAAAATACAGGGAAACAAATTGACCCTTGATGTGATTTCATGTAAGCCATTAATCAAATATATAGTAAAGGTGTATCTAACAACAGTGCACCAAAGCGCATATTTTTTTGAGCCGGGTCTTAAGGATTCAGCTCAATATCATTAGTTTTTTAAATTCATCCCTTGTCTTCCTTGTTGGTTGCTGTGACCTAGTTAATGAGTTTCTAGCAGTTCTGTTTGGTACTAGCTTGGGTCATGGAGTGATGTGGTGCCTGGGATGTTGCCATGCTTTTTTGGCAGCAGATTGTAATTTCGTTGAATGAATGTATTTTATGAGGCTAGAGTGAGCTACTGTTCGTTTACTAAGACCACAGTGTATCGGATAGAAATGCAGAGTGAGAAGGGCGTAACAACAAATTGATAGGCTTTGACAAGACAGTAACTCTTTTAAGAAGTTTGCCTGAACACAGCAGTTCTTCCTTCCGTGCTCTCTTTGCTGCTGCTGTGTAACACGAGGCAGGAAGTTGATCTGCTTTCTTAGCACAGCATAGGTCATATACCTATTAAACTGGAAAATGGTCTGAATTCAATAACAAGAAATTTATTAAAGACAAATGAAAAGTGCTGCCCCTGGGAAGATGAAATCAAATGCCTACTTGTAAAATGGGGGATAGCAAGCCAGGCACAGAACTGCAGAAAAGGATCTGGGAGGCACCACAGTGCGTCAGAGACTGAATCTGAGTTAACAGAGAGGTGACGTTGCAAAAAAGCAAATCTCATTTTAGGGGTGTATTTAACAGGAATGTCACATGTAGTGCACAGGCAGTAGTTTTTCTACTCTAGCTGCCACTGCTGAAGCCACGGCAGAGCACTGCATCCAGCGTGACCAGAAATGGTGGGAAAAGATGTGGATAGGGTGGAGTGGTGAGCACCACCTGCGAGAGAGGCTCCAATAATAGAGTTGGTTTAGTCTAGAGATTGACAAGGGACATGAAAAGTCTTCCAATATTTAAAAGCTTGTTTTAAGAAGACAGTGATTAATTGTTCTCTGTGGCCACTGGGGATAGGATAAGAAGTAATCAGCTTAATTTGTAGCAAGGAAGATGTGGAGATAGGTGCTAGGAAAAGCTTTATGAGTATTTCGATAGTTAAGCATGAAACCGCCTTCCTGAGAGAGGTTGTAGTGCCCTCATCACAGAAAGTTTTAAGTGCAGATAAGATACAAACTTACCAAATTTTATGTAGGTGTTTTTTTTCTATTTTGGCTGGTTCAGAAGGGGAATGGGCTGCCTGAAATCCCGATGTCTGGTCCCAGCACCTTCTGCACTCCCTGAAAGGCAGGCTTCTCCCCTCACTGGCTGTTGTGGTGGACGTGTGGGGAGGCAGGGACAGGACAAAACTCCCTTTGCAAATGCCCCTACAGCACCTTCCATGCCCCTGGCATGATCCAGTTTTACAATGCAGGTCCCAAAAACGCCTGAGGTCACTTGTGTGTTCTGCAGTGTCACAGCATCGAGCACCGTAAGCCTTTCTATTTCTGCAGACAACAAACAAGTAGAGGGCTGGCCCAGCTTTCTGCATCCTGGTAACTAGGAGATGGAAGTTATTCAAGACTCATCCTGGTTACTTATTAATTTACACTGGGAAGATATGGATTTGGAGATGGAAAATAAGAATTGCACTTCTGCTTTCACCTGTTAAAAAGTGAATTTCCAAGCATCCCCAGCACAGAGAGCTGGTTCCCATAACAAACCTTCTCGAAGAGGAAAGTTTTTTCCTTTTTAGCGGAACATCTAGCAATACATGCTTGTTGAGCTGGGACAGCACTGGTCTTGGCCACTATGTGCGTGTACAGTTTATAGTGTAACCATTTTCCATCTTCTTACGTAAACTTGTGACTGCGGCCTTTTGCCTTTCTTCAGAGTGAGTGGAGGATGAAGATATTATCCTCTGCTTCTTGGCACTAGAAGTGACTCAGGGTTGACACACAAAAGTAGGAGGCAACAGTTTGTGTGTAGGAAGCTTGTTCTGTCCAACGAAAATCTCAGGGTTATGTGCAGGGTGCCAGTCCTGATGCACTGCGAGGCTGATATCTTCTTCTGGAGCTGAGTTCACACACACCATTTGGAGCATACGGAAAGCTCAGTAAATTAGGACCTCAAGGGCTGACTGGTGAAACGGCCAAAGAAGGTAGGTTGGGATGTAATTATTTGTTTATGAGGCCCAGTATTGCATCAAGTAATAATTCACTGCTGTGAAGTCAGGAGGGAAACATTCCAACCCAGGGAGATAGTAAGATACAGCCCGAGTATTGTTGTTATTATTATCTCTGCCTGTTGTGGTAGCACCTACACAATCCTGGTTCAAATGCAGAGCAAAAAAAATGTTCCCTGCCCCAAAGAGCTAGCAAGCTAAGGAGACAACAGATGGACATAGATAACTGGAGGAGTACAGAAAAACAAAGATTGGTCAGCAGGATGGGTGGTATGATGGCATGTTGACAGCTTAGCTGTTCTCAAGCTTTCTGTAGGCATGCGGCAAAGGATGACAACAATAATTCAAGCTGCGGCCTTTGCTTTGGTGTTTATGTGTGTGCATCTTCCATCTGTTTTATTTAAACAGCTTAATTCTCACTTGATGAGGTTTTTCTGTCCCCAAACTTCCCATCATTCATCTGAGGTAGGTAGGGAGACATAGTGGTCCAGCAACGAAGTGTCTACTGCAGCTTTTAAAGGAAACCGCATTTTTTTATGATGGAAAGAGAATGAGGCAGTAAGCGCAGGATTTTGATGCTGCATGTTTAAAGGGATGCTCAGAAAAGTCTGATGGATCTCAGCAGGATGAATATCCAACGTAAGTGGCATAACACAAGATGTTTGTTGGTTGCAGTGCTGTCTTACCAAAGTGATGCAAAAACTATCTAATGCCATTTATTCATAGGCAACAATTTTGAGCGTATAGTTTATTCCTTGGTGCTGTGTGTCGATGAGTGCAAGAGTACCTGAAAGTGTGGAGGGTTCTTATTCAGCTGCACAGTGAGCAGTCGTTCCAGGTGTGTGGCTGTGTCATGCGGCTGGGAACTTGGGCATTCTTGGTCTTAGGAGCTTTGCTATACCAGTGGCTGCATTCACACGTGTCTTGTTTTGGTATTACCTTGAGAGGGCCACAAAATACAGGGTAGACATCGGGTAATTTTAGGGTGTCCTTCTTTCTGAATTTTAATTACATCAGCTAACTTTGTGTAGTGGTGGCATGTTCTTCCTCTTTTACTGTGTGGTTTGTTATCATCACAGTATGCCAGCATCAGGCGTATTATAAATGTGCCTCCTGTTAACTGTTATGTTGCCAACGGCTGTCTTCCGCTTTGACCTACCATGCCATTTATTGATCAGCTTCCCAGAAGTTATTGTGGGACATTAGATGCAGCTGCATGTTTTATAGTGTGTGTGTAATGGTAATTAGTTAAAATGGTCTAAAACTTAAAGCTTTAACTGTCCAATCAAGTCTTGTCTAAGTTATTCCAGGTGAAGTGGTTGCCAGGGAAGCAAAAGCATAGACAGCATGTCAAGGGATAGGATTATTTCCCCATAGTCAACACTTGTGGGATCATGTCTGCTTACTGTTCCCAGTTCTGGGCTCCCCAGTACAAGAAAGATGCTGACAAAATACAGCAAGTCCAGCAAAGAACCCCTGAAGAACATCATTAGTAACTGGGTTGTGTACCACTGGCCACTAGCCTTTGAATGCAGTGGTCAAGCCGGTTTTCCATATCCTTTGTAGTACACCCATCCGGCTTCACCTGTCTACAAATCATGGAATCATAGAATAAGGATCCAACTCCCTGCTCCACCATATGACTAAGAGCATCATCAGATGCTCCTTGAACTCTGACAAGCTTGGTGGCCTGACCACTTCTCTGGGGCACCTGTTCCAGTGACTGACCCCCCTCTCAGTGAAGAACCAGTGTCCAGTCTGAACTTCCACTAAAGTGGCTACCTCCCATTGTTTATCATTATCCTATTGGAGACTTTCAAAGCCTGTGCTCTCCTCTGCTTCGCTGGGCCTCTCATCTCATCACGGAAGGCAGTCTTGCTGTTTTTTTTCCCTCAGTAAACCCATGTTGGCTGTTCCAAATCACCTTCTAGTAATTTGTGTGCCTGGAAATGGGTTCCAGGAGGATTTGCTGCATCACCTTCCTTGGAACCAGTGTTAGGCTGACCAGTCAATAATTCCCTGAATTTTCCTTCTTGACCTTTTTGAAGACAGGTGCATCATTTTACCTGTTTCCAGTCATCAGGAGCTTCCTCCAATCACCATGACCTTTCCAACATGACCAAGAGAGACCTCACAGTGACATCAGCCATTGTTGCATCCCTCAGTGATGTTGGGGCATCTCATCTGGTCCTAGGATCTTGAATATGCCCAGTTTGCCTAAATGGGCCCTCAGTGTTTCTCTGCTGTGGGTAGTTTTTCAGTTCCCTGGATCCTCAGTGAGCACATGGAACAGGAAGGCTGAGAACAGTCCTTGCCAGTGAAGACCAGAGGCACTGAGGACCTAAGTGTTTTCTTTTTAGCACTAGCCCCCTGTCCCATTTGGCTTTGGGCCCCCAGTGTCCTTAGCCACCCTCTTGCTACCAGGGTGCATTTAGAAGCCCTTCTTGCTGCCTTCCACATTTTGTGAAGTTTCACGCAATTTCAAACTTTTTTCATGTTCATCCTGACATGCCAAGGCAGAGTTTCATTATTCCTGCT
>NW_010420312.1:14906-26660 GCF_000710305.1 Buceros rhinoceros silvestris
ACACCTCCACTTTCACCTTCCATTCGCTTCCTTTTGTGTTTGAGCTCTGTCAGGAGTTTCCCATTCAGCCTCCTGCTTCTTTCCACATCTGCTTGGCTTCCCGCACGCTGAATTGGACTGGTTTTGTGCTTTGAGGAGTTGGTTCTTTAAGATCAGCCAGGTCTCCTGGGCTTCTTTGCTACATTATCTCATGTAAGTGCTGAGTGAATGATTTCTTAAAGCTCTCCAGTGATTCTTCTGTCTCTGTAATTGGGCTGGGAAAATGGTCCTGTTTGTAAACTGACTTATATGTCTTCAGATTTGGTTGTTCTTCTCTGTAATTTTTGTCTCTCTCCATGTTAAATGCATGATACCTCTTCTCTCTATTTCCATATGTCTTTTCTGTCTGCTATAAGCTTCTTTTTGCTGGACTCTGTGCAGATGTTTTAATTTGATTTTTTTTTTGCTTGTTTATTGTTTTTGTAATTTTTTTTTGTTCTTTTTTACTGGTGCCTCCCTTTTTTGTACTGTCAGAAGTAAATAATCAAATGGAAAGACAGGAGGCTCAAACTTTTTTTGTTTTGCTGTCGAGTTATTTCTTGACAAAAGCAAATTGCTATCTCTATTTCTTATCTCTAAAATGGGTCTCAAATTCAATAGAAGAATTTTAAATTTTTGTTGAAGGTCATAGACAACAGGCAGATTTATTTAATCACATTTAGTACACTCTTCATCTTAGGATTTGTTTGAGGTTCTATCCCAAACTGTGCTCTCAGTTAATGGCTGTCAGACTTATCAGCAGATGCTGCCAACCTTCAAAATTCTGTGCTGTGCACCATGTACCCTTATGCTCAGACTTCTAATAACGTTGCTCTTGAAAATCCACCTAAAGCGATACTATGGACTAACTATAGGTTAATTACCAAGACCCTGACGATCGCCACGTATTTAGAAACTGAACTAATCCAGTTGCGTATTCCATGTAACAGTGTTGCCAGCACTTCAGAGACGCTGTGCCATTGCTTGAAAGAGTAAAGAGACAGATTCCATGTTTCAACCCCTTCCCCCCCCCTCCATGATTAAAAGAATGGGCGTCTGTCAATATTCTAGTCTTTCAGACTCCATGGAGAAATATCCAGCTATATATTGTAATTATATGGAGAGAAAACTAGTTTTAGTGACTATTAATCTATTTTAATTACATTATTTTATTCCCCAGTTATACACAAGAATCTTGTGTGTGGTGCTGTCCAAATGCCGAACAAAAGGTTTTCGTACTAAGTGATTTGCGTCTTTAAAGTGTGCCCCTCCATGCCCTCTGATGAAGGTAGTTTTCTATAGTTGATTGAGCCTCAAGTACTGCACCTAGACAGAATGTCCTGGAAGACTGTAGCCTGCAGGAAGAAGTGAGTGAGATGGGTACTTGTTGGTATACTGGTAGCACACTGTATGATACCAAATTCCTGTGTGCCTTCCCAGTTCAGGTATGTGTTACCTGACAGGGGCAGAGAGCTTAATTTAGAGAACTTTCTATATCATAAAATTACTTGTACCTTCAGGCAAGTCTCTTCTGGAAAGAATAAGGTTGGAGAGGGGAATGCTGAGTGCTGTGGAAAGGTGCTCTGACCTTGATGGAGTTTAAAAGTGGTATCTGGGCATGCATTTAATATTTTAACAAGTAGTAAAATATTGGTTAAGCCAAATCCAGCCAGGATTACCAGCCAGGATAAACCCAGTTCATCTTGTCTGTATACTGGGCTTTCCCTGGTATTCCTTTTCCTGTGCTGGATGGTTAGGTGAATAGTGTCTGTATGTGGCGTGCACCTGTACGTCGATCTGTAAGACCTGGTTTTATAGTAGCCTTGCAGAGAGGGAAGAGAAGATGGGCAAGGCAGCCTTTGCTTTGCGTTTGTGCGGAAGTCAACCACACAGTACTTATTCTAATGCATTTGATATTTTGTCTAATCTCAAACGTGAGCAGACACAGGCCTTAGTAAACTGATGACCTCACCGTCTTCCCGTCTTTCTGTCTTGATAGCTAGATGGCTAAGATAGCAGTGATAAAGCTGGAAAACTCCAACTCACCTCAATAAAGCGTGCATTTTAGGTGGCTTAGTATGATTAATTCCTTCCCTGAAGTTCTGGCTTCAAATCTTGGTGAGACCATAGGTGAAAAAGGTATGTGAAGGTCTTCAGTTGTATATGCGTTATATATGTATTGCTATGCTTGGTCTCTATCTCTGTGGCAGAAGTAGCCCAGGAAATTCAGTTACGATCAAGACGATTGTAAGGAAGGTTGTGGGAGAAGATGGGTCATGGCCTGTTTGGCACGCGGTTCTCCCATACTTTCCCAGAAGCCAAGTAGGCATGTGCTCAGACACTTCCGAAGTTCACAAGTTTGTACACTCCGGTTGTGCGCCCTCCCTGAACTCTCTGCCCCTGTGCCAAGGTGGCACTTGCTGGCTCCTGCTGTGGCAATATTTGCAGGTTCCTGCCTGTACCCAGCACAAGCGAAGCCCTTTGTGGAGCTGAGGTTCACGCTGGCTGTGACAGTGTTTTCATAAGGCTCAAACTTTTATTTTCCACCTTCTTCCTTTGAACTCTGCCCACCGCTCTGTGAATACTAACACCAGTCTATAAATTATCCAGCAGGGCTCTGGCTCTTTAGCAGCCTGTGTTTTCAGTGGCGTGCATGCATAATCGATCTGGGAGACTGCCTCTGCTTTTAACTCGGGCATTTGCAGAGACCTTAGTCTTTCAGAGTTTTCAATCACAGCTGTCTGTGTGCTCGTTCACTTCTCAACCTGTCTTCTCCTCTGCCACCCACTCACATTCCTTTGCATCTGGCTGGGGAGCATGTCTTGTCACAGTGTAACCTGCCATAAGTTTGGGGGTGATGCTGAGGACAACCTTCCTATGAGTTACTGGAGCAACAGGTCACTGCAAGCAACTTTCACATAGACTATCATGCGTCAGACTTTGAAAGGCTTCATCCTGACTCACTACTTGGACATCAAGGGTACATGTGTGTTTGTCCTCTGGTGTGCCTTAGCAGTCAGTCTACTGAGCAGGTCCTGCTCCAGTTCTCTCGTTTTCCAGGTGAAACTCAGCCCTTGTGACTCATTGTTCTCAGCTTCTTTAAGAAGCTGGAAAGTTGCCTTACTGAGTGAGTGTGGAATTTGAACTCTGACGAGGTAGATGGCTGCTTTGGTATTTGGCTGCTCTTGCCTTGGAACTTCTTGGTATCCTTACTTAGTTCTGTTCACAGACAATTGTTTCAGATGAATCATTTTCTCTTATGTTTCTAGGGATAAGTTGCCCCAAACCAGTCAGCTCAAACCTTTGTCTGAACTTCAAATGGAGTCAGCCTTGATTATCATGGCCTTAGTAGGCCACCCTCTTAACACTGGTACATCATCACGCACCCCTGCCAAGGTTTGGTAATTGCTTCGTCTATGAGCGGTCAGTTCCCAGTGAAAGAGTGTGCTATTGGAGAGGAGGAGTAGGCAGGGTATAGGTTTGGTGTTTGTGTCATTGGGAACTGGCAATGGTAGGACACGAAGCAACAAATAGGGAAAATTAAAGGTGTCTAATAAGTGATTTAACTGTAGAGGTACTGGAGACATGGTTGAGGCTAACAGCATAGGTGACAGTCTGGTAGCAAAAGAAGCCAAAGGAAGTGGGTGAAGAATAGGTATGAAAAAGGAAGTTTTGAAAGCAAGAGAAAATTACCAAGCTTTCGCCGAGGCAAAAGGATGTAGGTAAGTAGGAGAGCCTGCGAGAGAGAAGCACTTGAGAAAAAGTTTTCTGAGTGAAGAGAGTGAATAAGGAAAGCAAAAGGTAGCTTTCTGATTTATCAAGCATGCATTGAAGAGAGCTTCGTGTGTGTGCTGACCCCAGAGACAAGAGCCTGGCTGACTTGGCACAGGAAAGGAGAGGGGAGAGCCAGGAGGCAGCACTGGAGCCGGTGTCTGGAAAGAGCAAGGTGGGAAAGGAGACAATCTCTGGGAAGGGAAAGAAGGCCAGGTGGCAGATTTGACGTGGGGGAGGTGTGGGGAAATGTGGAAGGGAAGAATTAAGTGACGAGACTCCTTTTGAGGAGGAATAAAATCCCAGAAGAAATGCAATGCTTTTAATATTTTTATTCTTTGATGTAAAAACAACCCCCAAAACATTCAACATGCCTTCCCCCTAGGTGTGTGATTGGAGAGGTAGGTTGCAGCATGAATCATAGATGTCTCATGTTTCTAGAGTAGAATGTGTGAAAAAGCACTGAATTACTGAAATGAGAAAAAAAGAGACCATAGCCAGTACTGACACTGTCTATTGAGTGTCGAATATGGGGTTTTTTGTCCTGGTGGGAAATGCATGTTTGTTTGAGGCAGAGGATCTTCAGTGTGCGTGTGTGTGTGTTTGTGTGTGTGTTGTTTAAGGAGTGCCTAGCAGCTGCATTTTACTTAGCTGTAAAAAGCTGGGCTCACTTGCTAATACTCGAGTTTCTGCAGTTACATTTCTGTATTTTTCCTTCCCTATTTATATGGGTCTAATCGAGCTCAACTAACAGCGATGTGGTTGCTTACATGAGGAACAGTAAAACTAACTTGGCATAAAATACTGTCAAATGCGTAGAGTAAGCATTTAAGTGAAAGGCATTTTCCCTTCTAATCCTTAATTTCTATTGATCTTAGGTGTTGCTTGTAACAATGACAAATAAAAAAGTAGTGAAATATTTTTTTTTTTAATTGGTAGTATCCTTTAATGGAATATAATTTGCTAATGGCAACTTATTTTAGTATCCAAGACAAATAGGAAGAAAGCTTTGTAGGTTTTTGTTGTTAATGTCAAAAATGCTTAAAATGGGTGTAAGATCTGTTAAAAAGCAAGTGCAAGTTTCTAAATTTCAAAGCCTGCTGAGGAAGAAGATCCCATTTTTTAATTCAATTATTGTCAGCTGCCTTGATCCCACTCACTTATGGGTGGTATTTTTTTTTTTTTAATATCAAAATCTGTGTCCATGGTGGAAAGAACTGAGGAATCATGATTTTGGACCACTGAAGTTATTGGACAGGCTAATAATTCATAGGAGAAAAATGCATGAATCATCTATGTAGAAGATTATAGGAAACAAAAACCATGGAAAAGCATTGTGATGAAAGGAGGGTGCAGGTTTGTATGGGATAAGTGATAAAGTTCCTTCTTTCATCTAGTCTGACCAAGTTCCTGGGAAGGACTTGATGTGCAGTTTGGGACTGGAAGGATAAGGCATGGATATATGGGTTGGGGAGGGAGGGTATTGTGGGGACAGCCTCAGGTATGGACTCCAGATAGCATTATTGTTGTCACTCCTTCATTTCCCACTGTGTGTCTCTGCAGCTCTCTCGTGGGATGTCTCTCTTAGAATCAGAATCATCTGGTTGGAAGAGACCTTTAAGATCACTGAGTCCAGCCATCCACTCTGCACTGCCAGGGTCCCTAACCCATGTCCTTCAGCACCACATCTACACATCTCTCAAACATCTCCAGGGATGGGAACTCCACCAGCTTCCTGGGCAGCTTGTTCCAGTGCTTCACAACCTCTCTGTAAAGAATTTCTTCCTGATATCTAACCTAGATCTCCCCTGGCACAACTTAAGGCCATTCTCTCTCATCCTGTCACTGGTCACATGGGAGAAGAGACCAACCTGCACCTCTCCACAACCTCCTTTCAGGTAGTTGTAGAGAGCAATAAGGTCTCCCCTCAGCCCCCTTTTCTCCAGGCTAAACAAGCCCAGTTCCCTCAGCTGCTCCTCATAGGACTTGTGCTCTAGACCCTTCACCAGCTTTGTTGCCCTCCTCTGAACCCGCTCCAGCACCTCAATGTCCTTCTTGTAGTGAGGGGCCCAAAACGGGACACAGTGCTCAAGGTGTGGCCTCACCAGTGCCGAGTACAGGGGGACAATCACTGCCCTGCTCCTGCTGCCCCCACCATTGCTGATTCAAGCCAGGATGCCGCTGGCCTTCTTGGCCACCTGGGCACACTGCTGGCTCATGTTCACCCTCAAGGTGTGGCCTCACCAGTGCCGAGTACAGGGGGACAATCACTGCCCTGCTCCTGCTGCCCACACCATTGCTGATACAAGCCAGGATGGTGCTGGCCTTCTTGGCCACCTGGGCACTCTGCTGGACCATATTCTTGTAGCAGTGAGTCCTATCCCTCTTTCCTGGGGCTGGCTGCATTTGCTCTTGGTTCATTTCCTTCTTTGGGGGTAATTGTGGAGTTGGCAAGAAGATTCATCCTGGCCCTTGCCACTTTTCTTCTGGACACCACTGCTTTTTGAAGACTGTAATTATATTTTCTTCGGTAAAACTAGGAATAAAAACCTTCCATCAAATGAGCAGCCTGAAGTTAGAATCTGTAATTGTGTATCCTTATCCCTTCCTGGCTTCTCTGGGTGGAGGAGCCCTTGAAAGAGCTCAGCTTTCTTTGCTTGGTACCACAGTGGGAAGTCTCTTGGGGGGGGCTGACTCTAGCTGGTAGTGCCTGCTGGCTGTGACGAGGAGGCAGAGGCTTGCTTTTTTGTGAGCTGGTGCGCGAGTGGGCAAGAAGTGAGGCCCAGCAACTCTGCTGATGATAATAGGGAAGCACAAAATTAGAATGACTTGGAAATAGTGTGTATGATGCAATTTCTTAGCTGTGCAACAATCCTGTAAATTTAAAATATAAGAGGATCTACCTGCAATCCCTCCCTTCTCTCCTCTGATGAGAGAGAAGAGGAAACTGAGCGTGCAAGGGAACACTGCACGCGCAGATTGAGACCTAGAAGACATGTAAGTGTGTTGAAAGAGACTAGGCCTACAAGACCAAGAAATGTGTTTGTGAAGCAAGATTATGGGAAGGCTTGAGAGCATACTGCATTCTTCAGCTGAAAGAACTTTGTCATACCTGGTAGGATTTTTCTGTGCAAAGTAGTTTCACCTCTCCCTAACAATTGAGATCTGTTTTGTTGACAATAATTAGCACTCTGCTCTCTTACTCCTCTGATTTAGTGAGTGCGGTTTGTTTTCATCCCGTTCCTACCCGTTTCTTCCATACTGCCTTTCCTCCTGCATGAACAAAACCCAACGTGAAGCGACGAGGGCAGTAAGGGTCTCTCTTCTGGAGACGGCAGGCATTCACTGTGTTATGACTGGGAGGGCTCATGCAGAGTTGTCGGTTCACACATCGAGCTGGTGGCTTAAAGAATTAACAACTGACCATCCCAAAGGAGAAGGAGCAGGGCATGCCCCTTTGCAGCGCAGCTGCTTTTGCATTGGTACTGCCTAGGTGAAGAGGACTTCAGCTGAGCCGGTCTCCTCTTTGAGAGAGAGGGGAGGCACTTCAGGTTTGTCTGAGCTCTCCTTGGCTGTCAGCTGTTGAAATACATGGTGGCGAATTATACACACGTGAGATGTATGAAGTGAAGTTGAACTGCATGCTTCTTCTTATAGTGTTCTCTGATTTCCATGTTTCTCTCTTTAACCAAATCTTTCCCTTTACTGAGGGCTATACTGCCTGAAGTATATTATGCTCATCTGAGGCTCAAATGACACTTGGTTTCTTGGCACTGCACCAAGACAAAGACATTTTGTTTCACCGGAGATTATGGTGCAACATTTACCCAGAGTAATGAAGTCAGACTGTGTGACAAGAAAACATACGATCCTTCCTTTAGTTCCTATGGGGTGTATCATCTAAAAAAAATACATGGAGAAGCCAGCAGAGCCTTCATGGTAAAAGCCATGCTGGAGCGTGCCACCCTCAAAAGCAGAAAGGAGCTGCTTCCCTGCCATCTGCTGGGGTTTCTTTTGTGTTCCAGTGTCATGCTTACGGTCTTTCAGCTGTTTGAGGTTTTAGAAACTTTTTCCACCTGGTATTTCTGCTGTAGGCATAGTGACAAAGGGAACACCTGATTAGTGTAGAGCATCACCCCTTGAGACATGGATCAAGACCGAACCCAAGACCCAGGCACAGCATGTTCGATGAGCTGTGCTTTTCCCTGAGGGGCTTTTTTCCCCGTCTCCCAAACTAACTCACCTGGATTGGTGTGACTGATGATGTCCGCTCAGGAGAAGCAAATGGTTTGAAGTCAAACAGGTTGGCCTGGATAGAAGCAGAATTATTCTGAGATGGTGCCAGACAGTGAAATAGAAAGGCTTCAGGTTGTGTCTGCCATCAGTTAAGGCCCTGGGTGCTGTGGGCCAGCACAGCTTCCTTTTGAATTGTAGACCTCGACTCTCCTTGTGGTGCCGTGGCCAATTTATTTAATTAGTTATGGCCATATTGTGCCTCACCTTGCTGCATCTGCCCTCCCTGTTATCCCTCATTTCTCAGCCTTTTAAAGCGTATTGATAGCTGCCTTCTTCCTTAGACAGACCTGCAAGTGTTCATGTACAACAGACAGAAGAGGGTGGCGTAGTGATAGTGAAACTGGACGATATGAGCCAGCCCTCAAAGTAGAAGGGAAGAGTACGTTTCCTTGGGCTGAGCTTCTGTTTTGCCTTTTCTCCTACTGCTCACTCCTTCCTTGACAGTCCTCTGGTGTCATCTCCTTTAATCCTTGTGCAGCAAAGGTTAATGTTAATGCTCTGTGTGAGGGAAGGAGTCCCTGCTGGCACAGAATCATTTAATAAAAACCTAATCATTGACCAGTGGCTCTAATCCATCAAAGGTCATTTATTGATCCATCTCTCATGGTGACTCAGGCTCTTGGTTTTAATGACCTAATTCCCCGGTAAGTTTCTTTGTTATTTGGTGGAAGTTGTGCCTGGAAACGCTGCCTCTTATAGGAATGTCACTCTTGGCATGTCATGCCAGAGATAAAAAAACCCTTGCAGTAATCTCAGCTATCCATGCTTTGAAGTGCTCCTAGTCCTGCCTGTTTTGTATGTTTGTTATCTCAAGGACACCAAAAGGTGCAAGGATCATGGAGGTTAAACATTCTTTTGCTGCTGTTGAAGTCTCTTCAGGCCAAAACTGAAGTACAGTACAGGAGTAATGCAGAGGAAGGTAAGACACTCGTGAAATTGTAATTTTTTCTTGTGCCCTTATTTAGTTTGAAAAAAGTAAGAACTGCCCCCCCCGTAATAACAATAAAATACAATAATAATAGTAATAAAAAGTAATAAAACAAAAAAAAAAGAGAGAAAGAAAACCCAAGAAAAGACAAGTCACGTACGATGCCATTGCTGACCAATGCCTGAGCAGTGATCTGTCCTCCCCCGGTTCACGCACCGATCGTGACGCCCTGCGGTGTGGAGTATCCCTTTAGCTAGTTCGGGTCAGCTGTCCTGGCCATGCTTCCTCCAGCTTCTTGTGCAGCCGCTCACTGGCAGAGCATGGGGACACCGAAAAATCCTTAGTTTAGGGTAAGAGCTATTTAGCAGCAACTAAACCATCGGGGTGTTATCGATATTGTTGTCACACTACATCCAAACCACAGCACTGTACCAGCTACTAGGAAGAAAATTAACTCTATCCTGGCTGAAACCGGGACAGGGCTTAACCACCTGTGGTGCTTGTAGAAAGAGAAGTTTTGCAGCATTCTCTGCAAATCCCAGCCAGATGCTGGTTGCCAAATGCTGCTGCACCTGGATGGGAGTGTTTCCATCCCGCTTGCCATGTCTCTCACTTGTACCCTATTCCCATACAGCATGAAAATACTTAAACCAGATTTTTGCATAGAGTCTTTTTATAGGCATACTAAAAGTGGCATTAAAAATATAGGACTTAATATATCCTTTGCTGCAAATGCTGCCACATGTAATATTCATACTGTTCTAGAGTGCATGTGCACAAAGTAAGGTGGGTAGCTCAAAAAGGCTGCAGTCTGCAGTACACATCTGAACGGAATGAACGAGAGGAATCCAGGGCAAAAGGGCTCTGGCATAAAATGGCAGCAGTGGAAACAGATGACATTTCATGACACGATGTTGCAAAGTTAATAGAGTTAACCAGGTTTTATGTCTTTATCCAAAATCACTGTTTCTGAAACGGAATGCAGAGGGTTGATCTGAACCAGAACAGAAGGATGCTGGACTGAAGATGAAAAGCTTTTGTTTCTGTGGCAGTTTGCATCTGCTGTGGCATAGGCATGCTTGAGGCTTTGTCCTGTGCTCCAGATATCAATAGAAGTTTACATGTTTTTTGGAAATAGCCAGGTTAAACCTCAGGAAAAAGGAGCAGCTCAGAATTCCCTCTCCAGGGCTTGTTGGTGATTTGATTAAAAATTATCCCCTGCCTTAAGCATTTAATAAAAATTTAAGGATAAAAAATTACTTCCTAGCCTTACAGAAGACTGAAAATTGCTTCTGACTTCAGCAGAGCTGAATATTTCTTTAGTTCTCCTAATTCTTTGGATAACGTTAATCACCTTCTTCTCCAACCAAAGTGTAGGCTCTCTATGCTAGAACTGCGTGCATCTGAGAATGACAGTGATTGGGGGAGGTTCTATCATCTTCTGCAACCGTGACTTCTGGCCTTTCCTGATATCTTGGTGGAATAATGAGCACCTGCTTTTTCTCTGCACCCTCTTGGCTGCTTTGCTCTTACAGGCTCCGGAAGCATTTCTCCTTGAATGTTACGTACCTCACTGTGCAATAGACAGAGCTATAACCTCTGCAGGCAGGTACGGTTTATACAGGTGTATTTCACCATGTGAAAAATAGAGGTCACTGATTTTCTACTTCTTGTCTCTTGTGGGAGCAGGTATGTGTGGCATCTCTCTGATACTCCACAGGGACCAAGCTCTCAAATACCGGGTAGTGTGTGACAGGTGCCAGTGTGTGTGTCTGTTTGGGGTCTCTTCAAGCAGACGTGTAGAGTTACAGAAAGGCAGTAACATTTCTCTGGCGATTTCATTGTGAGCTGACGGAGCAATTAATGAAGAGCAGCAGGGTGCTGTGTGGGTGTTTGCTCCAAGGCTGTCTCTGATTATACAGGACAGGGACTTACACTTTTTCACACAGAAGAAAAATGAAACAGTAGTATTTTTCTTGGGTAGTTTTTTTTCTCTTGTGTAGCAAACATGCTGACTTAGAGGAGTCCTGCTCCTCACTGGTGTGTGGGTGTCAGCTGAAGCCTGCGCTACTCGGTGTTGTGGTTCACCAGAGACTACATAGGTAAAGATAGATTTCAGAGAAGGAGGTTCTGCTCTGGCCCCTCGCAGGGTATGTTATTTTTTGTGGTTATTGATGGTCTTATAACTCTCAAGAGGCAGAGCAGAGTGAAGTCCTTAAGTGAGTTATGAAAGGCCATCAATAACTGTTGGAAGTAACGTACCAAGAGCTGGTCTCTCTTAAACCCTGTTAAAAGTGAAACCTGCTTTTAGTCTTTGAAGGTTAGGTTTTCACTTAAGGTCCTGGAGCAGCCAGAGTGGCTGGCTACACCATAGGAAAACAACTGTTTTGAAAGATGGCAGAGGTTCAGGCCTGGAAGTGGAAAAAGGACTTTATTGTTTATATTCTGACAATTAAGAAGAGGAGGAAAGAGCAAATGAATTCCACAGCACAAAGTGCACAGACACGTGGGTGTAAAGTAGTTTGTGAGGTGTGTGACATGAGGGAACACTTACTCTATTTCCTGATGGGCTTTTTACTGCTGGTACCCAACTCTGGAGTCCAGGGTCTCCTCCGTGGTGGAGGATAATGTTCATCCTCATGCTATCTGATGCAGGCCAAGACGTAACACCCATGGAGCTGCCTGAGCAGTACCATCATATATGAACACCTTAATCGATGGTTCAGCAATGATACCCTGCC
>NW_010420312.1:26776-50415 GCF_000710305.1 Buceros rhinoceros silvestris
GGAAACAACTGCAACTTTTTCCTTTTCTTGAATTGAAAGATGTGGCAGATCTGTTTGTAGCTACACAATATAACCATTCGCAAAGCAAGTGGGGAATAGGATTCACTGCTTGTGCTGGCTGAATTGCTTATGACACGCAGTTCAGCATTGCTAAATTGGATAGAATTAAGCAGTGGCACCACACACTGTTCAGTTTATTTTGAAAGATAAACTAAGTAGAACATCCCATTGATGGCACAAATTTTAAAATTTTGCATTGTATTTTTAAAGCTTTTCATACACATTAAAAAAAAAAAAATCAAACAGCTAATCACAGGACATCTTCAAAACGTCCTGGGCTGTATCATGACCTATGATCATGGAAGTGTCAGCCTTAATAGCTTTATGCGTTCCCCTTCTGTAAAACAGGACTAGCACTGGTTTTACCCCTTTCCTGGTATTGAGGAGTTGCATTTCGTGATGCACAGTCAATTGCTTTAGATTAACGTATGAGGCGTCGGTCGGTCTGATTGGTCCACCACCCTTGTGGATGCCGTTATCTTATGATGATTATGAGGTCACCTCATTTGGCTTAAGTTTTTCTTGTTGTGAGCTGAACTAAACAGGTTTATTTGCTGCTGACCAAGAACACAGACCTGTGGACTCCTCACTTGGTGAGTGTTGCCAGTGAGCCACAGTGCCTTAACTGTGCGTCTGTGCCCCTGATACGTTACCCAGACCTCATACCCCTCCATCCAGCACTGTCTCTTCTCCAGTAATTCTCCTAGCTTATAGTAGGAGATTTTTGCGTTGGAGACAGTACAAACAAGCTGTGATTGACCTTTTAAACCAAACGAGCATTGGAAACCGTGTTTCCAATATGAAGAGACAGCAGACAAGCCTCTAGCTTGCGGCAGAAGCTGGAGAAGAAGGGGAGAGATAAGTATCAGAGGAGTAGGAATAAAGAATGTGGCCTTGCTATGCGAAGCAGAGAAAAAAACCCGGCTTCTGCTTGCTCTGTCAATATGCCTGACATGTTGCAAGACACTTTGTAGTGGGAGTCTCTGCTCTGTGGAGAGAGAGGAGGAATGTGCCTATGTGTATTTATAGACCATAAATATTTGTTTTGTGCAGGTTTTAGATACTCTCTCACCTGAAGATCCCCAGAGTTCTTTTCAAACCTGGCATCTGTTCTGCCACATAGAGGACTTGTGTGCGTGTAAAGTGTACAGGAGGAATCAGCTCTCCCTCGGGGAAAGTGCACTCTCTTTGGTTACCCTTAGGCAAGGAAGGTTTGAATTTCATCCCGGAGTTCAAAGAGAAAGATGCGTTGAATTAATGTGTGTGCTCTGGCCCTTACCCATCCTGATTATTTCTCCCTCTTCGTCCACACTAGAAACAGAACTTCTCTGAGAGTGTTTTCTAGAGGAAGCTAAATGCTCACTGTACTTTTGGGTTTTTTAAGGGTTTTGATGTCTGTTGCTGCTGGAGTTGGGCAGTAGGGCTGGCTGGTTGAAGGGCATGCTGGCTGAATGTGCAGAGGGCAGTTGTTGAGTTGGAGCATAGATGCAGGAGATAATGTGGGTGAGGCAGGGATTGTGTCTTGCCTCTTCCTATGGAAGGGCTTCTAGAAGTCATAGTTATGATTTTTGCTTTGAAAATTGTCTGAATGACCCCAGTTACACAGTCTGTTCATGCTTTCTTAGGATAAGTGCTTTTGGCCCTTATCCTCATGTTAAACTTTATTTACTATATTTACTTTGCACCTTTGACTTCTAGTGGTATATTCTTTTATCTAAGGACCGACATTTCTCCTGATCTTATTAAATGATGACAAAGAAATGCAAACGTGAGTGCTGTGAAGGTGTGTCCCTGGGCTCTTACCAAATACTGATCACATGTTCCAGAGTTTACATTTCACCTTTGCAAGAACCCTAGGTCAGACTGTGTTTCCTGGCTAGGAAAATGACTGAGATCTGAATCAGCTGTCACCTTCTAAGTGCTGAGCGAGTGAGACTAGAATTTCAGGTTTTGTCTCGATGCTTGTATCATTTTTACATTGCCTCGTGATCCATGGATTTGAATGCCGAAAGTGGCTATTATAATGATCGACTCCAACTGCCTGCGTAATGAGGGAAGCTGTATGACCTACAGCTGTATGACCTTCACCTACAGTGAAGCTATTTTTGAGTCTTAAAACATTCTTGGGAACAGTACACTTGGGACAGTTTCTCTGCCCCACCATCATTCAGCTTCATCTTAAATCCTTTCTAATATTTATTGGCCCTTTGGGGCTCAGACTGTGCCTTCTCCTGTGTTTTTTACAGTATTTGCCTTGATCAGGTTAGGAACTCAGGACTGCAGAGGACCTCCTGAGTCTTATGACATGCAGCTGTATATCTTCTACAGAAAATAAACTCCATTAGTTTTGTGGTGCCTGCTTCTTTTCTGGAGGGATGGATGGCTGTTTCAGAACTTCAGTCTGCTGATTGTTAGAAATGGTATTTTAATTCCCATTATATACTTACTTATAGCCAGTTTATACACCTCTGTTCTGGTGCCAGTATTGCTCTTCAGCTTAATTCTCAATTCTTCCCTGGCCCCAAAGTATTTATAGACAGTAGTCATCTCTCTCGCTTTCATCTTCTTAGGCTAAAAGTGCCATATTCTCTTAGTCTCTTCTTGTGAAATAGGGTCTGGGTTGTCTGGTTCATCCTTGGAGCTTTTCCCAGCTTGCTTAGTCTGGCTTCCTCCCTCACGAGCACAGGTGATCAGAATAACGTGCTCTTTCAGAGCAGGTCTAACCGATGTCTGGCGTGATAGCTGAGGCGGCCCACAGATGTGTTAGGGTCTCTGGGTACTGCTGTAAGACAATTCATTGCCAGGTTTGTGTGCAGATCCACCTGTCAGGACTCAGCACAGAACCCTCACATTTTAAATCACTGCATAAACTGTTTTACCTTATGTGGTATTTAAAAAGCAGAAGGATCTGATTTTCATGGCATGGATGTTGGTTCTTGTGGCAATGTGGACTCAACTCTTGTGTTGGTGGGATTTCCTGAGCCCTATAGGCTGTGGTAAGTGTAGCTGGGCAAGTCAGATTTCATTCAGAAGGCAGTATGCCACTGCTTCTTATGAGTGCCTCTATGTTAAGCATCTACCTAATGCATGGCCAAGTTGATTTGTCATGTCAAATAAGCAGATAGACAATACACTTAGGGCAAAACAGATACTCCTTTCATGTAATTGAGAGTAATGGGTTTTTTGGATAGTATGTGGATCTGAACACACCTGCTTTTCGAAAACATGGTATAGTTTTCTGTGATACTTCAGTCTGAAATTGAACAGGCCTTAAATGAGGATAGATGTGACATGCTTACAATATAAACGCACTTCTATTGTGAGACTACATATACATATAAAATCATTTGAATTTTGTTTTGATAATGAAGAATGAATATAACGAGAATGAAGCCCCCATAATCCATGAGAAAATAGTCAGTGACCTGTTGCACCACTTAGACACACAGGAATCTGTGGAGCCAGATGGAACCCGCCCAAGGGTTCTGAGGGACCTCACCAAGCCACTTTCCATGATTTACCAGCAGTCCTGGCTAACCAGGGAGGTACCAGCTGACTGGAGTTTAGCAAATGTGACACCCATCTACAAGAAGGGCCAAAGGAAGATTCGGAGAACTACAGGCCTGACACTCTGCCCCTGGTGCCAGGAAAGGTTATGGAGCAGATCATCTGCTGTCACGTGTCACGTACAGGACAATGGGTCAATCAGACCCAGTCAGCATGGGTTTATGAGAGGCAAGTCCTGCTTGACTAACCTGATCTCCTTCTAAGACAAGGTAACCTGCTTAGTGGATGAGAGGAGAGCTGTTGACGTAGCCTTTGACAACATTTCCCACAGCATTCTGCTGGAGAAACTGGCTGCTCATGGCTTGGATGAGCGTCCTCTTTGCTGGATAAAAACTGGCTGGATGGCCGGGCCCAGAGTGGTGGCGAATGGAGTTCAATCCATGTGGTGGCCAGTCACAAGTGATGTCCCCCGGAGCTCAATACTGGGGCCAATTCTCTTCAACAAATTTATCAATGATCTGGATGAGGGGACCAAGTGCACCCTCAGTAAGTCTGCAGATGACACCAAGTTAGGTGGGAGTGTTGATGTGCTTGAGGGTAGGGAGGCTCTACAGAGGGATCTGGACAGGCTGGATCCATGGGCTGAGGACAGTGGTATGAGGTTCAACAAGGCCAAGTGCGGGGCCCTGAGCTTGAGTCACAACAACCCCTGCAATGTTACAGGCTTGGGGGAGTGGCTGGAAAGGTGCCCTGGGGGAAAAGGACCTGGGGGTTGGTTGATAGCTGGAGTGGCTAAGGAAAAGACTGAGGAGTGGCTGAGGGAACAAGAATTGTTTAGTCTGGTGAAAAGGAGGCTGAGGGGAGACCTCATCACTCCCTACAACTACCTGAAAGAAGGTTGTAACAAAGTGGGGGTTGGTCTCTTCTCCCAAGTAATAAGTGATATGGGATAATAAGTGAGAGGAAGTGGCCTCAAGTTGCAGCAGAGGAGGTTTTGGTTGGATAGTAGGAAAAAATTCTTCACCACGATGGTTGACAAGTCTTGGAAGAGACTGCCCAGAAAAGTGGAGTCCCCATCCCTGGAGGTGTTTAAAAGACATATAGATGTGGTGCTTAGTGTTTAGCATTAGGTTTATGGTTGGACTCATTTATCTTAAAGGTCTGTTCTATGATCTATAATCCTGTTGTGTGTGTGTACCACTGCATAGTGTGATAATATAACTGAGAATTTAAGTACCCAAAGTCAGGAAATTAAGTTTCTCTTCCCATAGCACTACTAAATGCTCTTCTTCCTATGGTGTGTTTAAGCCATAATTATGAGAAAGCCCACAGGAGGACTCAAAATCTTACATCTGTGCTTGGGGCTAAATCGTGGTTATAGTGGTAAGTGGATGTTCATAAGTTCTGAATTTTACACAATTAAATACACAACATTACAAATACGTTTACCTTGCATATGACACTATTGTAAAAGAAGAGACCTGCGAGGAAATCTTTATATCATGCTGTGGTTGCATTTTGTAGTAGTGTGTTTAACGGTTTCCTTGTCTGAGTTTGAAACTTTGATGAATGAAGAAATGCCAGGACACTCCAATATGAGACGTATCCTAAGAGAGGAAGAGGGTCTTATGCAATTGACAGGTCTCCAGTTGAGCAGACAAAGGTATATAACAATATCAAGTGGTTAGAAGCTTAAATAGACAAATCTGGACTAGAAATAAGGTGCCTGTCTTTAACAACTATGATAATTAGGTCCTGAAAAATGTTCTAGGAGTTGTTATGAACTCGTCATTTATAGAAATATTTAAGCCACGATTTGTATTTTTTTGTGTTCGTCTCCCCTCCCCACCCCGCTTCAATCAGAAATTAATTCAGAGAAGTTCTCAAGCCAGATGACCCCCAGGGATGTTCTCTGGCTTGTAATCTGTGAATCCTCGGTGAGTCATATTCCAATCTTGGTTATTCAAAAAAGATGGTCTTTGTGGTTGAGAGAAATAGGAAAGTGTTTCCTCCACACGGTCCCTGTGTGACACTAGGAATCACAAAAACAGTGGCTCACATTCCTAGCTATAAAATGCATGTAGTATATTTTTCCTTATATGGGTGTAGAGAATTGAGATGCTTCTGTGCAGAGAAGCTTGGGATCTATAGGACTGTGTTCATCTGAGTCATGCTGGGTGTTTTGTTTTTTTTTTACCCCTTAAATGTTTACAAGTAGGATTCAGAGATACTTAACTCTCTGGTGTTGAATAGTAACAGATCATCTGCCAGAATGTGGTAGGGCAGAGGCAGACTGGATCAATCTTATGATTTAAAAAAAAGTAAATCTTATGCCTGTTTTTCTGGCATGTGTATGTGAGCCAAGTGAGAGGACGACCTTGGCCAACTCAACTGCTCTTCGATGCTTACTTCATCTGCAAAGGCCTGTGTTCAGCAATGCCAAGCTGACTGCAGGGATGTGAGTGCAAAAAGAAGAAGATTCCCTCTCTTTATTGTTGTATTTTTCTAGATGATTCAAGCTCCTTAATTGCCAGTTCTTTGTCTGTCCGTTGTACCTGTAGGTGTAATGGAAGCCTAGGATTAAAGGGACGGGAATACTGGAGATAGCAGAGTGATAAATGGGCCTGAAAGCTATCAATAATTTCTCTGACCAGTGTTTGAGATCATCTTCACTCCTGCCCTGTCTCTAGGAAGATGGCATAGACATTGAAAGTCACCATGGCCCCTTGAAATGTATGCCTGTAGAATTCGCAATCGTTGAGTCCTTTGACATGGGCGGTGAAAAACTTCTGCCAGAACATGGTGGGGCAGGGCTAGTTTACTTTTCTGCCACATCACTGATGTTCAATTCCCCCTTGCTCCTTTTCCCACCTCCCGCATGTGTGAGGTAAGTTCTTAGTCCTTTTTGGCTCTGAAGTTGCCCTTTCCAGCTGCATACTCCACAGCACACTCAGCCTGCCACCATGCACCATCAGCTTTTCAGGAGCTAATTGGATAAACCCTCCTCTAGCACCCATTGAACTTGCCTGTAACAACGCTTAATTAAAGTGCAGAAAGTTTGAAGAGATAACAAGTTAAGGCTTAATGCAATAACGAAATGGCACTATTCCACCATCTGCTTCCTTCAAGACGTTAATTGCTTCCTCATATTTGTTTGTTTTAATTAGGAAAGAACCTTGATTAAAATGGAATCAGGAGGGGTAAGGGTAGAGGAATGAAGGCTGGAAGGAAAGGAAGAGGGAAGTGCAGGAGAGGGAGAAAGGAATGGAAGATGACCATGCTGCTGGGTGTTGATCAGCACTTCTAGAATAACCAGCTATGTTGGGTTTGTGTCTGGTAGGGTTTTGGTAGTGGGGGAGGGTTTACTGGCATAGCTCCTGTAAAGCTTTGGGAAGGTCCCCTGGCTCCAAGTTGGACCTGGCTCTGGCCAAGGATGAGCCAGTCAGCGCCTCTGCAATAACTTATTTAAGAGGGCAAAACCTGTTGGGCGAGTTCTTTTGTTTTAGGTGTTGTTTTATTTAGGAGAGGTGTGGGACTAGAGAGACAACCATGTAGAAAACAGTGTCCCAGGTCCATGAGGAAGGAGAGGGGAGTCGTGCCAGAGCAGCAATTCCCCTTTGGCCCATGGTGAGATGAGAGGCTGAACCCTCGCAGCCCTTACAGATCAGCATGGGACAGAATCCTGCCTGCAGCCTGTGGAGGATTCCAGGCTGGAGCAGTGGAGTGCTCCCCTAGAAGGCTGGGACAGTGAGGGAAGCCGTGCTGGAGCAGTCTATGGCTGGGAGGATTACAGCCTGTGGAGGGACCCACCCTGGTAGGAGAAATTCTACTGTCTCCTGTGGGAGGGACACCACACTGCCTCAGGGGAGAACTTCGAGGGGTTTTCCCCCTGAGGAGGAAGAAGCAGTAAGAACAACATGGAACAGACTGACTCCAACCCCCATCTGCTCCCCCCTGCGCTGCCGGTGGGGAGTAGGTAGCACAGCTCGGCCTGGGAAGAAGACAAGTGTGGGGGAAAGGTGTATTATGATCTAGTTTTTTCTTGCTGTCCTACTCGGATTCAATTGGTAAATTGGTGATGGTTTTGTTGTTTGAATTAAATTGATTTTGTTTCCCTAAGTCAAGTCTCTTTTGCCTTTGACCGTAATCGGTGAGTGAGTCCTCCCTGTCCTTCGTCTCAACCCTTAAGTCTTTCATTGTATTTTCTCCTCCCCATCCCACTGGAAGAGAGTAGGAGTGAGTGAGTGGCTGCATGGTTGCTTTGTTGCCAACTGGTTGGGCTTCAACCATGGCACCAACTAGGAATAAATATTTTGACACTTGTGAATGCCACTTGGACAAACACCGTAGTGTTGTGTCATTGAGAAACTCAGGCACAGAAGATGAAAGGAACAAGTTAAAGAGGCAGAAGTATTTTTCATGGATCATCCTTTGTTATAATTGCTTCTTAGCCGTTTCTGCAGAACATTCTCTGACTGCAATGCTTTGCTTTTTCAGTCTTGAGTAATAACCCACAGGGAAGAAAAGGTAACCAGACTTCCTCCATGTTCACTTCTTTTTTTCCCTCTGCCTTGAACTACCATCTGCCTGCGTTAAGTTTATCTTGGAGAGGCTTCAATTTCTTATGAGCAGCTCCAGATAGAACCATTTTCTAGTGATTGATAACCATGTCTGCTTGAAGAATAATGTTAGCTGTTTTCTGAATAGATGACCATAGAAGAAAACTTAGAAAATAATTAAAACCCACACTTCTCCATATTCCTAAGTAGTGGCTGTGGCTGAAACTTAAGAACTTTTAATTGGATTCATCTGACGTACCTTTGTCTCTGCGTTTTCTGTTTCCTTCGCTCCATGTCTTTTTTTCCCCCGCTTCCCCATCCCCTTTTTAACTCTCTTGAGAGTTAAAAGTCTGATTTCCCAAGCAAGTATAAATGTAATTAAAGTTAAACATAGCTCCTAAAAAAAAGGAAGCAACTAATTTCTTTTCTGTGCCACTGATACTGTGGACAGATCTTGATAATGGAAAAGCAGCAACCCAGAAGCATGAAGTGGGGATATTGGAGTCACTGAAATAATAAAACAGTAGCATGATGAGTAAAATTGCTTGTTTTACACAAGACTATAGGCCTGATGTTATTGTGTTCTCACATCTTCTTCCCCGTCCTGCTCTCTGACAGAGGCAGTAGCTTTGACGTAATCTTAAATTTACTTAATCTCTTACCTAAAAATAGAAAAAAATCCTCAAACCAACCCCGTTTTCCAACCTGTTTTCCACAGTTATGCTTTACATTGCGGTCCCAACCTTAGCTGAGCTCCCACCTGTAGCATGGGCTACTTTGGTTTTTGCTGTTCTTGAGATTTGGTCAGAACGATGCCTTTGTAGCCTTTGTAGCAGACTAGCAATATATAAACAATTATTATACAATATGTATGGACAAACATTTTGTGGCTGGGAGGTTTAGTACAAGGGTGGGAGCGTGGCTTTTCACCTGTGGATCTCTGGTTCAAAATCAAGTGCTTTAATTTTGACCTTTAAATACAGTGTAATTGTTCCCTTGGGACAGGATAGGAGTCTCGCTGGATCAATTCTAATCACCTTGCTTAGTGTTATGCGTTTGAGTGCCTCTGAGATGAAAGCTATAAAAGAAGCAAAAGAGAACTCAGGTCACTAAGGACTGCAGATTAGATTGAGTGTTGTGCTGAGGGGTTTTCTTTGGACATCTCCTATTTCTAAATTAATTTTGTTTCTTTTTGCATTATAAACCCCATCAAGATTCCAACTGGCTATGATACAATTACTAGCTCCATGCATTTCTGGTCATCCCACCTAGAAACAGTATGGAAGAAGTTCACCAGACCCTCAGTGGTGTCACTGTGAAGAGACATGGAATGGCTGGGACTCCTCAGCCTGTGAGAAGAGTGCTGTGGCAGGGAGTGGTGCAAAACCACAGCGATCTGGAGAAGGGGGGTGTGGCCTCCAGTTTCTGGGTTATTACCAAGTCTGAACTGGAGTGGAGACAGGTGGCTTTACTAAAAGTGTGTGAATGTGTGTTTAGGTGTAAAATGGCTGAGCAGGAGGCAGATTTCCGCTTTGGCACTGGGCAGTATGAAATGGCACTGAAGCAAGAATCTGGTGAGGAGGAAAGGAGGGAACACACGCCAGCGCTCTTAATGCAAAGTTAGCTCAATAAAGACAGGCTGATTTCAATGCGCAGGGTCTCGTGTTTTGAGTGTGGAAGTACTGAAGAGAGCCACCCACTCTCTGGGGTGGCTAGAGGCATCCGTATCTAGCTAGTGTCTTGGGAAAAACCTTCAACAGGAGAATTTTCTCAGCCTGGTGTTGCCGAGTCTGTTGGGTATGAATAGCTGGAGAGGAAGAGGTCCCTGTCGGTTTTGGAATTCTTAGCTTTTATGGGTGTGAAGATTAAGGGAAGTTTCTTCTTGGAATCTGTGAAATCAATTGAATCATAGCGTGGGGGGTTTTTTGTTGTGTTTTTGGTGGTGTTTTGATTTTTTTCCTCAGCAGTGCTGCTTAAATAATTTTTCTGCCTTTACTGCTATTACCTGCCTAAATAGCAAACATTCTGCTCGAACACTACTATTGCCTTCCTCCTCCACTCAGTTGCACACTCTTGTTTCTATGGTACTGTGTTGTGGTTTAGGTCCAGCCAGCAACTGAGCACCATGGGTCTGCTCACTGACTCCTTCCTGCCCCGTCCCGGTTGGACGGAAAGGAGAACCAGGAGAAAAAAGTAAAACCCCATGGGCTGAGATAAGGACAGGTTAATAGAACAACACAAAGATAAAAGAAACAGCAGTGATAGCAATAATACTAATGAAGTAATATATGAAGGGAGTGATGTACAACGTATCAGCTCAACACCCAGCAGCTGCTGCAAGGCTGGCCACTCCAAACTGTGCGCACGTTTCCCGGCCAGATCCCCCCTTATACACACCGGGCATGGTGTCAGTATATCGAATATTACATTGGCTGCTTTGGTTTGGCTCTCCTAGCTGTGGCCCCTCCCCGCTTCTTGTGAAAATTAACCCTATCCTAGCTGAAGCCAGGACGTAGTGTTACCTTAGGCTTTATTTTCATCATCATTAAACAACCTGCAGTCCTGTGGTTTAAAATCAACTAGCCGTGTAGTGAATGGAGGTGTAGTTTGGTACAGTTGCAGTCTTAATCTCCCCCTGTGGTCAGAAAAAGCTATTGGGAACGGATACTTTGAATACCTCTAATTCTGCTGCTCTGGATGAACAGTGTTTGTCACGGCGAAGCTGTACAGGGTTCTCTTGGGACACATCTGACAGGAAGCCAACAGTGAGCTGTAGTCCAAGAGAACAGAATGGCTCAGTGCTGCAGAGTAACGCTATACCTTTTATCGACATGTATTTTTTAACAGGTCACTACCTGTAGCCTGTATTTGTGAGGTAACTGGAAGACTGTAGTAGACTTACGTACTTGCTATATAATTTCCATTTAATTCTGTAGGAAATCCTGTGTTAGGAATTTTGTAAAAGCAGTTTACAGTGATGTGTCTTCCTTTTTCTGTAAACTGTGGAGGCAGTTTTGCTTTTTGTGGTAGTACACATTGCACATGTTTAGAAAACCAGATGCTTTGAAAGAGTTTTTCAGTTTTTAAAAACAGTGTTTTGGTAAAACCTTGTATTTTCTTGTAAGGCTAACTTAAATATAGAGGCGTGTGCTTTGTACCTTTTTTCCTTTATTTAGATCTTAATTAAATGTATAGAGGGATTTTCCCCTGTTAGATGCATGTCTTTTTTGAACTGTCTGTTATTTTTGACTTTGAAAAGCCCCCTAAAAGTGGAGGAACATGCAGGACTCTATAAAGCAAGCTGAAGTAGCTGTACTTAGCTGATCCGCAGTGCTGGGTAGAGCTGCATGCAAGAAGCCCGCCTGACTTTACACCTTTCCCTTCCTCTGAGCCTTTCAGTTGGTTTAGATGAACACTGGTGAAAATGGAGTTAAACGTACTCATTTTTTCACCACGTGGTCAAGTGCCTTGTTTTGAAGCCCCAGAAATGAGTTCTTAGGGAGGTTGGGGGAGAGGAGGGGTTGCAAATCTCCTGACTTGGCAATGCGTGAACCGTGGGCCGCGATTCCCGTTTAAAACACAGAGCGGCCAACATTCAGATTCACTTGGGTTGTGTTTAAACGGGCAGGGTGGGCGCCCGGCTTTCCCACGCTGTACTGCGGGAGGAGAGGTATCGCATGGCTGGGCATGGCTGTCCCCAGGGAGCTGCAGGCGCGTCAGCTCTCTGCAGCCGCTGCTGAGGAGCTCGGGGGAACCTGTTGTGCTGGGTAAAAGCTGTCTGGTGCTGCTGGAGTGAGAGGGCTGCTGGAGGTGGGCCACAGTTGAGGCAGATGAAGGCTCCTCCTCTCCCTGCCATTGCCCTGCTTTCTCCCTGCCCTCTGAGGCTGAGCCAGCAGGAGTAACGAAAGAAAATCTATGTTTTGTAGATGCGTCTTCCCTTGCTTAATTTGAAAGGGGAGTATTAATGCCATAAAGGAAAATAGGTTGCTCGTATGTTAGCTTGTCTTTTGAGTGGGTAGACCACCTTACAATCACAAATTAAACTTTACAATGCGCCTGCTGTAATCCTAGCTATATCCCCTGAAAGAGCATTTTGCCTGAGGCCACGCTGACAGGTTACAGGCCACTTTCTTTTGACTCCTGCATGTACTCTGACTGCTAGAACATGAATCTTATTGCACGAGGATCTGCTGAGCAGCAAAATATTGGCAGCTGATAACTAGGTACCATAGATAAAATGAGTTAAATTAACACATGATGAAGTTACACAGGAGAGAAGTTTGGCCGAGAATCTGGCAACTGTCAGGTTGCAGGAACCATCTGTTGCCTGCAGTACCAAGTAATCATTTTCCTTAGTTATTTCTAAACCCCAGTGACTCAATACAATTTGGAAACAGAAGTTCTACCGGGATATTATGAGCACCACAGGTATCTTCCTTGTAAGTGTCGATTAGGAAAGCTTTTCCCTCCGTTTCTCCCAGACTTATTTTTGTACTCATGACAGGTGTGGGGTGGGAGGCTGGAATGCTCAGTCTACCCAGGAATGAATGCTCTCACTAGTGAATTTTTTTTCCCACCCTCATGTTTTAGCTATATCATAGGCAGAGTGTCTCCTTAGGTGTAGAGAAGAGTTTTACTGTTTGTTCTTTCCTTGCTTGCTTTACTGGTGGCCAGTAGAAGAATTGTTGCTTCTGGTGAGGGTGTTTGTGGTGATTTGTTTAGAAGCTGGGGCTAATCCTGCAATATTGCGTATTGGCTTCCAATTTGCTATCAGCTAGCAAAAGCTTTATGTGGAAGAAGGAAATGAAAATTGGTGCCAAAGAGGAGCGAGACCCATCACTGCCTCATCACTGATCTCTGGAGCTGTGCAGAACATCCCAGCCAGATGCTGAGCCGAGTGCAGGCGTTGGTAGGAAGCAGTTAAAGTGGTACTGTAAGAACTACTCGTAATGTTTTTGTCAAAATAATGGCTTTTCAGACTCTGAAAACAGAAAGGATGTCTAGTTCAGGATGTTGAGATTTTGTTGTTGTTGTTGAAAAGGAGGGAATTACATTTAAAATTTATTTGAAATGAAAATGAAATTGCTAGGAGTAAAGCTATTTATATAGCAGTCTCAGTTTTCCCACTTTTCCTATTCTGTGCTCCTTTCTCAGAAGTAATAAAAGGCAGCAAATAATATCTGGAAGTTACTATAACTAAAGCCAGCTAAATTAGAATGTTTAATTTTAAAACTAAAACCAAATAATTCAATGAAAATGCCTCAATACAATGTTTTTCCATTTTCACTAGTAGCTTTCATAGCAAGCAATTGTCCTTTGACAGCCATATTGCCAACCGTATGGAGATTCAAAGCACAAAGTATGTCCTGTACCGATACTGCACAGAGATATTCCCTGACCCACTATTGCTGCACTCTCAGAGATTCTGTCCTGGAGAGTTGCATGAATTAAAGTTTTTTCCTCACTCTGTTGTGAATTTTTTTTCCCTTTCCTTTTCTATTTTTAAAATATGTGAGTTTGAATCCTGACTTGAGCAGGTCGAGTTGGGATTTTGAATTCGCAGCCCAGTCACTCAGAATGTCAATTGTCTTCCAGGGCACTGCACTGTGAGTCCCAAGGCTGGAAGCTCTTTAAAAGACCATCTGACTTTTAAAGGAACCTTTGCGGGAGAATATATATCTTTTACATCTTCCTAGATGTACCAAGTGTGATTGATTTTTCAATATGTCGCAACTAATGCTTAAATAAAGAGACATGTCTTCTCCAATGGTGTTAAAATGCTCCGTTAGAAAATTTGAAATAATTTCCAAAGGTGTTGATTTCCACAATGATGCTAGTTAGCTTTTTTTTCCTCCTGGACTCACATGAGGTATTAAGCTGGCTGACAGGCTTTGCTTGCTGAGTCTGTGGCCCTGGCATGCTGCTGCTAGTTTGGGGGTTTCAGCAATGACTTTTAAACCAGGGAGAGAACAGAAGAGTGCTGGTGCAGTGACCTCGATCTGTTTCTGAGGTGTTGAAGGGTTATTTCCTGTTATGCTACTTCCTGGTGTTTTTACCCAGGTTTGTTTTAAAATGTGCCAGGTGGTTGTGCTCTCCCCCCAGCTTCCTGCAGACATGCCCAAGTACTCCTGACAGCTCAGGAATGTGCTCACTGGGCTTCTTGTTTTAGCTAATGTCTGCCTCTTTGTCACCCTACGTCTATGATGATTCCTCTGATGCGTTGTTACGCATCCTCGTTCCCTGCCTTCTGGAGTACTTGTGTTTTACTTCGTCTGGGAAATGTCATTACCTCATCATTAGGTGGTTCCACTGGAACAATTAGATGAATCATTTACATTTGAATTTTGTAAAAATCCTTTTGTTTTGCACATCTTAATATTTGATTCTACATTTCACAGTAACAAGTCTCTGAGGAAAAAGCGTAACTAGAGAGAAAACTCATGGGGCAAAATAGTGCAAAGGACTGATCAATGGCCTTCCTCTCAGAAGACATCCTGACGTAAGAACTGTATTTCTGCTTCGGGGTACCTAGGCTTAGAAGCCTAGGTAGCCTTTACCAGCGCTGTCTCTGTCCTTGGTTGTGAGGCCGCTGCTCAGCAGAGTGGCAGGTTTGTTATTCCAGCCTTGCCAGCGGGCTCTCTGGGTTAGGTGGAGGATTGCTTGGTGCACGCTGGCAGGTCACCATGTAGTGCCGCAGGCAAGGGCCATGCTGAAGTGAGTCCTCGCAAGTACAGCGTGTTGAGTTTATTTCTTACCTGTCCCATAATTGCAGGTTAGTTTAGAAGCTGGCCACTGTTGTGCAAAGCTACAAGCCATCTCCTGGATGATCTGGAAAGTTTTCAACATCCCAAGCCATTTAAAATATTATCCTTTTCCAGCCAAGACAGTAACAATTAAAGATTTTTGCTAGCAGTCTATCTCAGGAAAGATTTCCATTTCCATTCCCTACCACACTAGCTCTGAGAAATCTATCTATGCATAACTTCTTGTCACATTCCCCCAGGAATCCTTAGGTAGAAGTGGGGAGTGGAATGGGGCGGAGTGAATTTTGACAGCAATTTTGTATATCAGAAGATGAAGAGAACAGAGAGAGAGCTGTAAGAACGCAGTGATTTCCAATGGCAGAGTATTCCCAGCCTGGTGTTGCATATATACACGCAAAAAGCAACACGTTTCTGGAGCTAGTGGTAAGGGAGGAATGTGGTTCAGAAAGCAGACACCAAATCTCACAGTGGCTCTAGACTTCTAGAGTGCCGATGAGGTTGCCGGTGGCTTTCCTGTCGTGTGCTGGTCTGCAATAGTGACTGCAGGAGCTGTGTGAATACTGATCCCTCTCACTTCTGTTCCGATGTTTAACTGGGCTCCCTGGAAGGCATTCCCAGTTGGTCTGTGAACAGAGCACCAACTATTAGGGACTAAGCTGAGCATTTGCTGCAACGTGGACAGCTTATCACACCTGTTTGCTAGGTTTGAGTTTGTTTGCTTTGTGGGAAGTTGAGTGGAAATTTTTGCATGAGATTATGCAGTTGCACTAAAACATAGAGAGTGTTACATGTTACATAACCGGAAAATTCACTGTAAATTTCCAGATGTCCATGGGCCCTTTATTTCCTTTTCAAGTGGGTGCTGCTTATCCTCCCATGAGCCAGCAGACTGTAGGGAATGACCTGAATGAATTACTTGCTGTACAAATGACACGAAATCTGGCCAGATGCAGTGTCCCGCTCTATGCATCCTAGGTTTTTAGTAAAATAATCAAACTGATTGCATCTGTCTGCCCTCTCCATGATATACTAGCATGACATTTAAAAATATCCAAACTTCTCTGACTTACTGGAAATCTGGTTCGGGAGTGTAAAAATGTGTTGAACAAAGCGCAAATTGATCGTGATCCGTAAGTGAAGGAAAGAATAAGTTTAACCTTTGTTCTCATTCTAGTCTTTCAGATATTCATCCTTTTAGTCTTCTGGTTTGAATTTTTTTTGTAAAGGAACTACTATCTACCAGCTGGAATGTAGAGACATTTTAGCGCTAGCTCAAGCACTCAAGAAAATCACAATTATTAATGTGTACTTGAGCAGTGCCTGGGAACTCTGTTCTCAACTGTGTTGTGCTAGATTCTGTCAAAAAGAAAACAAACTATTCTTACTCGGGAAGAACTTAAAAAAATGTGAAAGGAAGAAGCAAATGGATAGACAGACAGCTAGGAAGAGCAAGGTGAAAGTGGTGTGCCAGCAATTGGCTTTATTTTGCTGTTGCTTTTTATGCTCCGTACTTTTTCCTAATGCTAAGGAGCTGATAAAGCAGTGCAACAGTGACTTTTTTCCTCTTTTTTTCCCTCTTCTTGCTTCTAAGTTGGGAGCACCCCACACTCTGTGTCTCTCCTCTGAGGAATGTCTAATAGTAGCCTGTTTCTGCAATATCAAATACATTTGGGGGGAAAGGTAGACCTGTTCCACATTGTTTGTTAGGAACATCTTATTTAAAGCAAATTCATTTTCAGGCGCTGAAGACTTCAATTTTCAGTAATGATAAACACATTTTTAAAAGACTTGATTTTTATTAAAAGAAAATGGAGGTACTATGCGTGCGTCAGATACAAGATCTGTAGGAATACTTGCCGTTTATCTATCAGTAAGGCCAGCACCGTGAAGTCACAGAATTGCCCACTGACGTTCCCTGCTACAATGCGTGCGGCTCCTGGCTTTGCATTTGATGTGTTAGGATCTGATAGAATAAACAACACTACAGGTCTGTCCAGGCTTCTTGGTGGCAGAAAGGAGACAATGTGTGGGATGGAGGCAGACCAGCTACAGAAGGATTTATAATAAATGATAGTGATTCAGAGCCCCCCAACTGTTGAACTTCAGAGTCTTTAGAAAAGCAGGTATTCGTTCTCTTTTAACGATGGTGGAATTGAGGGAAGGCCAGTGTTCCCAGCACAGCTTCCATGGGAATTACGATAAAGGCTGTTGAGTTTTGCAGAAACCACTCTCCTGGTTAGTACCAGCTCAGAGATGGGGGAGTCTGGTTTCTCCTGCGTGACCGTACGGAGCAATAACTGCTCAGCTGCTGCCAACGCTTCCTTTTAGCTAGTCCTTGTTAGTGGAGAGTTTGTGGTAATGGGAGTAATTAACACACTGGGAATCATTTCTGTGTCCTGGAAGGGAACAGAAAGCCATCAGAGCAGCCCCAGACATGATTGCTCTGCAGGGTTATTTTCTCTCGCTTTCTTTCTTTTCCATTGTGCTTGGGTTTTGATTTTTCTTTTTTGTGTTAAGAAAGCTGGAGAGCTGAAATGGGTCTGTAAATTGCATTCATGCTGCGCTTGGGCTAGATAGGCTAGTTAAAGGTCACTCCTGTGGACTACATGGCCTCCTCTTGTGGGGTGGGAAGAGTGTTTAAGAAAGAAGACACACCGTCCCTTGTGGCTTTTTTAACCCTTCTTCTTCCAGTGTAGAATTGAAGAGCTCTGGTTTTGAAATAAGTTTTTTTAAATAGGCCCAGGAGGTGAGAACCTGAAAGGGTGATTATGACAAAACATTAACTCTTCCAGCAGTCATGTGGCCTCCCGGCCCAATAGGTCTAGAGTGCGAGGCTGTGCGGCATGGTTCTATGCTTCTTGAACTGAGCATGTTACTAGCTTGCTCATGTCCCTGTTGAGACCACTGGTGGCATTTCACTGTGTATCTTGCGAGTACATGTAAGCTTAGCTCCCCCATGCGTAGGCACCTAGTTTGGGTATTACACAGTGTTTCTGGAGGTGAACTCCAAGAGTAGGCTTGTCATAAATGGTCAGTCTTGCTCTTCCCAGGTGAGAACTGGGGACAGGGAGAAGTGCATTGAGCCGACTGCAAACCACGTGCCCAGGTGCCAGGAAACCAATGAACCAACCACCTACCTACAGATCATGACGGACAGTGCACGTGCACGTGCGTGTTTATACCCTAATCCACTACAGGCAAGCAAAGAGAAAGTAATTCTAGGTTTTAGTCTAGCTTTTTAATTTTGTTTTAAGAGGACAGTCTGGGATTACAACCCTAGACCTCCTTTTGTTGCTTTTTGCTGTGATACAGTTTTTTGCCACTGTCTCTTAGGGAGGTCTGTGCTGAATTCAGATAAGGAGAAGTGAGCAACTCCATATCTGTTTTAAAGAATGGAAAAGCTAAGCCGTCGAGATGTATCAGTGGTGGGAAGAACTAAAGAACATAGTAGAGTACATGTTCTCCTTGGACCTGGAGTGGCGCAAAGGCATGTGTGGTTCTCACAGTAATGTTAGAGACTGGCATGAATACTGTACCCCTGAAAACCATCCAGAAGAGGTCATCAAGTGCTCTGTGTCACCCCAGTCCCCAATTATAAGATGTTGGCCTTTGTGCCCACGTGTCTCTACATACAAGATAAAGCCCTAAATCTCCCTGTTTCCTCTCCTGCTTCTCTTCCTGCAGCCAGTCATTTAAGATGCTGCATCCCATGAAGTTCTGCCAACTTCAGGTCCTTGCTGTGTGCAGCTCTTTACCAGGCGACCCCCCCATTTGCAATTGCACTTCCAGCCTCTTCACTAAAGAGAACCCATCTGGCCTTACCCCTGACCCCTGTGAGCAGTGTGGTTCCACCAAACTCTCCTTGGGTAACAGTATCACAGAAACATAGAACACCCATCAGCTTCTATCTTCAGCCTATTTTTTTCAGCTCAGCTCCACTGGCATCACCCTAGAGTTGTCTCCATCGCAGCAAAGGGATGATGTCAGCATCCAGAACTATAGCCGAGATGCAAATGCTGCTGGAGGAATTCAAAACTATATTAATCCATGTGGTTTTCTCTAATCTCTTGAATTCCAAAGCCTCCATGTTCCCTCTCAGTTCTCTGTGAACATCTCACCATACATCCTTGCTGAGAAGACTGTGTGATGGAAAGATTTTTGTGTTCTTTTTTTTCCTCCAGTGGCAGTAGCAGCTCAGTTTTCACATCTGCATTTTTCATTGGAAGTGGGAGGGGTTTTGTTATTTTTTTTTTCCCTTCTTTTTTAGCCACAATTCAGCTGGGGATAGACCAGGCAGAAAGACTTCTGCTTAAGAGGTAGGAGTCTCTGTGGAGACCCACACTCAGGCATGAGCCAAAAGGAGCCTGTTGTCACTAGAGAACTGGATGAGTGAAGACAGACTGGATAAATACTATTAATTCCCCATTTCTCTGCCGCTGGCAAGCTTGGCTTTTCATATCAATTATTGACTGTGAATCTCACTGGATCATTTTAAGCCGTGTATGTCGTACAGCTGTAATGATCTGATTGCTGTTCTTTGGGCTGGCTACAGGAACACGCACGGACTCAGAGCCCTATTAGGCTTCCTGAAACTCCTTTTTTTTATCCCTTCCTGAAACTCCTCTGCTGTGTCAGGGCCGGGGGGATAAAGCAAACCATTGGATTTTGCTTTTTTTGCAGTGAAGGTAAGGACAAGGGTTAGTTCACATGGATATTAGGGTCCTGTTTATCCCTTCCTGAAACTCCTCTGCTGTATCAGGGCCGGGGGGATAAAGCAAACCATTGGATTTTGCTTTTTTTGCAGTGAAGGTAAGGACAAGGGTTAGTTCACATGGGGTGTAAATACATGGATCCTAGGTGACCAACATATGTTTTTCCTTCTGCGCAAAGTATGGCATAATTAATAGTTTTGGTTATGGAAGAGGGTGGCAGACTGGGGGGACTGTAAACCCCGCCCATCCAGGAGGTTTTGTCCAGCATCCTTAAATGGAATAATAGGACTTGCAGAGGCGTTCACTAGGCTGCTGTGGCAGGGGTTTGTGAGGGAAGCCAGCCTGTCCTTGGCTTTACCTAACTTTGTTACCCATTCTGCACTAAGAATTCTGCACTAGGTGTAATTTTCTGCTGAAAATTCTGCTCAAATTCTGCTCTGAATATTCTGCTCAAATACAAAATAGTGCATCCCCAAACAATTAGCAGACAGAGGAGGGAGGACAGGAGGTGGCAAACGTGTTTCCTGTAACCTTTCTGTGCGGTTGGGTAAATAAGCTGTGGAGCAGCACTGTGCCCAGCTTCTCACCCTCTTTCCTAAGCAGGTGCGTTGCGAGATGTTTGCAAAGATATTAACCCTGCATGCAGTGTGTGCCAGTCAGTAATCATGGAAATTAGTTGGCAATTAGGTCATGTCACTCACTCTCTCCGTACAGCTGGTAAGTAGTTGAGAGCCACTCCAAAGTGAGGGCAAGACCCCCTCTGTGGGTTGCTGAGCAAATGGCTCTGACCCGGCATTAACAGGGTGCTCTCAAGTTTGGGAAAGTGTGTGATGGTTGGATAGCACTTGCCCACGGCACCGTGGTTGGGCTGCTCCCCTTCCCCAGCTTGGGAAGTTGTGCAGTTCTATCAGTCCTTGAAGTGGGATGTTTCAGTAGCTCAAGTTTCCTGCAGGTTTTGTGTGTGCGAGATGCTGAGGTGTCATTTTAGCACGCAGGTTCCTCCCTGTCTCAGCTCTCCAGCGGGCCAGGGCCAGGCTGCTGGAGGTGCAGTGGAGATAACTTGCTGTCTCTCTTATTCCTGCAGGGTAGCAAGTAGTTAAAATGCTCTGCAAAGACCTTGCCTAGTGGTTTGTTGAAGGGCTGATCACATCAGACTGGCTGTCTTGTTTCACGCTGCTAAATCACATTAAGCTGAAAATGCAACATGGAAAATATTTGTTGTGTTGCTTTTCCATGTGAGCAATAGGTGGAATTGGAACGGGGTGTTGCTAATTCATGATTGGGAGATGCAGTGTCCATCAAGAATTCTTTTTTTGTCAGATGAGATCATTCTGGACAAAGTTTGAGATTTCTCAGAGAAAAAATACATAAGAAAATACTGTGGTAGTCTACGGCTATTGTCCCAAACGGTAATGTATTGCTATGGTAGCAGGGTGCTGCACAAGGCTGCTATGGTAGTACTTCTGCTAAAAATAAAATGGTAAGAGCAGAAAATTATTCCTTCTCATTGTGTCTTTGGGGGATCATTGTGGGAAACAGGTGAGGCGCAGATTTGTGGTGTCAGGATTTCCAGGTTGGGTTGCAGATCCTGGCCACTGCTAAAAAGGACACTGGGTGTTCTGAGTTTTTCTTGAAGACCCGGCTACTCTTCTTGCTCTCGCAAGCTGAACTGTGTGAGACACAAAACTGGAATAGTGGGAAGCGCTGTGGGTCAGGACTGATGGATGCCAACAGAGCTCTGGAGGAGCCTCAGATGACCCCAGCCTGCTAACAGCTTGGGTGTGGGCAGCCTTCCCAAAACCTGAGCTGCGGTACCAAAAAGGCAATGAAGCACCCAGAAGGGATACCTGTATTTCATGGGGGTTTTTTTGTCTTCTTCCTCTTCTGAAACAGAACTGGCACTGTCTTCTTTCAAAAGAGCTAGAAGGGCATTACCTTGTCTTCTCCCAATCAAAACAGAGGGAGATTGCTTTGGTCTGCCTTGGTCAACAATGCTATTCCTGTTTACCATTTCTGCTCGGTTTCCCTTGTAAAGCAGCATTTGTCCTCTCCTAATGAACGTGTATTGATGTTACACAGGTATCATGCTCCTTTTACTGCGCCTTTGAAATAGCCCAAGGATTGTGTGACCCATGGAGACTGAACTTTGTGTGTGTAAAACAGGGTTTCAGCAGCCTGGAGTTGGGAGGGATTTTTGGATAGGCATTTGGGCTGTACGTGGACATAGGCATCTCATTTGTGGTCCTCTACAGAGTGTTCACACCTGCTGCTCCGATTTACAGCATCTTTGTCTGGGGCTCAAAGAGTTAGTCTTCTAAAACAGGGAGAGAAGAGTAGTAGGGCTGAGGGCTACTTCTGATGCAGATGGTGCAGCCCACCCTGCCCAGGAGAATCCAAAACTGGGGCGAGAACCCCTCTGCATTGGGGTCTCTGTGGGTGGTTGGTGTCATGCTGGGCTTGCCTCCCCTCCCCAGCTCAGGCTGAGCACAGGAGCTGTCTGACAGACCAGTGAATTTCGCTACACTGGCGGTAAAGTTCTGGGGAGCCGTGAGCTGCTGAGAGCACATCGCTGGCTAATTTACACACATTATTATATTCCTATTCCCATCTCATCAATAATTCCAGGCTCGGGTCATCACTTTCTCTCTTACACCCCTCTCACTCTATTCTCCTTTACAATAAATCATGGGCTATTTTAGTGGAGCCACTAGGGAGCACAAAGGAAGATGGTACAATAATTCTTTTTTTTTCAGTTGATTTTCAAAGCCCCCCAAAACCCCCATGAAAAGAGCCAACATTGTGAATATTGGGAAGACAGATGATTTGAAAATTTGAATCTGTGGGTTTTTTTTCATTTTACACCTCTCCTAACACCTCCTTCTTCCTCCTTCCAGTCTCCTGAGCCAAGCTGTTAACAATTAAAGCGAATTATCTTCCCTCTGGTTTTGACTTGATTTTATTTGTGTTTATAGCAGTTTAGCTAACGTGCTCCACTCAGGCAGCTGCAGGGAGCAAGCCTGGTTTCCACTGGGCACTGAAAGCTCATGTTTCTCTCCAGCTTGCAGGTTTTGTTTTAGTTTTTCCCTTTCGTTTTCTAAGTGACTTATTTATCGTGCTGGCTAAATTTGCCAGACTGACAGCCTTGGGAGACTTATGGCTTCTTCAGGTCCCTGGGGCAGGTAGGGCAGACACTGTGACTCTTTGTTCCCTAGTGTTTCTCCTTCAGCTCACCCTCTGTCTTTATCAAACAGAAACTTTTCTGCACTGCCTGTTTCTGCGGGGTCTGTGTGCCTCCTCCTTCAGAGCAAGGCGGGCAGTGGAGTTGAAACGCATCTGCTGGGAGCAACAGCAGCCCCTGCAACTCTCATTGTCCACAGCACAAAACACTTGTCACAAGCAAGTACTGTTTCACTATGTTTGTGATCCAGGTTGCGAGATCAGTGAGGAAGCCGGCTTCTGGGATCTTGATGGCCTTGATTCTCATCACCCCCTCTCCTGCTTTGTACCTCTGCTCATGTTAGCCATTCCCAGGGCTCTTCTCATGCCCAGCCCATCTTTGTGAACAAGCATCTGTGTTAATGGAAAACTTCCTTTCTTTTTAAGCAGAATTTTCAAAGAATCACAGAATCGTCTGGTTGGAAGAGACCTTTGAGATCATCAAGCCCAGCCATTCACCCTGCACTGCCAGGGTCCCTAAACCATGTCCCTCAGCACCACATCCACACGGCTTTTAAACACATCCAGCGATGGGCAGCCTGTTCCAATGCTTCACAACCCTCTCTGTAAAGAAATTTTTCCTGATATCTCACCTAAATTTTCCCTGGTGTAACTTGAGGCCATTCCCTCTCATCCTGTCATTCATAACATGGGAGAGGAGACCAACCCCCACCTCCCTACAACCTCCTTTCAGGTAGTTGTAGAGAGCGATAAGGTCTCTCCTGAGCCTCCTCTTCTCCAGACTAAACACTCCCAGTTCCCTCAGCCGCTCCTGATAAGACAAGTTCTGCAAACCCTTCACCAGTTTCGTTGCCCTTCTC
>NW_010420313.1:0-644 GCF_000710305.1 Buceros rhinoceros silvestris
ATTGTTTTACACCCTGCAGAAACACCCAGAACGGCAAAAGGAGTGTGCGACAAACCCGCAGGGTCCAATGGCTTTAGAATTGGAAAGGGAACATAAGCCGGGGGTAAATAAAGAGAAAAAACATCATCCCATGGAGGATGAAACAATTCAGATGGAACTACTGAGACCACCTCCTAAACGAAGGGAACAGGAGGAGGACTCGGATCCCACTCCCATGGGGAGTCCGGTCTCCTCCCAAACCCGAGCAAAAACAACCATACAGGCGCCTCTTCATCAGGCAGTGGGTCCAGAGGGGCAGCCTATATTAATTAAAGCCGCGTTTTCCACCACAGATCTTGAAGCGTGGGAAACGGTGGCGAAGAACTATAGATCAGACCCAATTAGTGTCACTAAACACTTCGAATTCCTTATAAAACAGCATAACCCTGATTGGAGTGACATTCAGTTATTATTGGTTTGCTTAACTGATACAGAAAAGAATTTGATTATAAAGGCTGCAAATGATTTGGCAGAGGATTACCATAAGACCACGGAGGGCAATGTTAAGGAATTTTTCCCCCTCCAGGACCCAGCATGGGAACCAAATCGGTCGGCGCATTCAGTTATTATTGGATTGCTTAACTGATACAGAAAAGAATTTGATT
>NW_010420314.1:0-388 GCF_000710305.1 Buceros rhinoceros silvestris
GGGCTGCGGCCAAGGGGAAACGGTGGCCCTTCCGCACCCTGCCAGGGTAAGAGGAGAGAGCAGAGAACAGCCCAGAGTTCCACCGGGACAGTTCCTGAGGACGTGCCGTGGAGGACATTTCTGTTTCTCAAACAGGGGGAGGTGTCAGCAACCCGCTGTAAGGAGCAGCTTGCTTAGTCACGCTGCTTTGTCGGGGGTAATGGAAGGTGCATCCTTGAGCCCGTCCTTTGAAGGCCGGAATCCTTTGAAGGCCGGACCAAGGCAGGTTTTACGAGCATCGGTTCCCTGAGGTACCTTAACGTTGCTCTTTGAATGAGGCTGAGCACAAGGCCCTGAGTGCCTGTGGCTGGTTAATGACTGGGCCGGGGAATTCCGGGAGAGCACCCCC
>NW_010420314.1:583-2569 GCF_000710305.1 Buceros rhinoceros silvestris
ACGAGCTCGCCGTCTCGCTCCGGAGCCGGTCTGAGGTGCAGACAATCAGCAGAAGTTAACGGACATTTGTGTTTGTTCTTTCTCCCATCGAGGCTGTCTGGAACCAGGCACATTCCTGCATGGTTTTCTTTTTATTCTTGGCAGAATCATGAGGGAATGGCCTCTAAAACTCTCCTGAACGCGGTGTAATCGTGAGTGGGAGCGGAGGATTTGGCTTTGCAGTTGCAGGACTGTGAATGTCGTGGGGCCAGCAGCTGCTGCGTGGCTGGAGGGCAGCGAGTCGCTGCCGCTGAGCTAAACTTGTGTCACACACACCGCTTCAGCTAAGTTTCTGCCCCTGCGATAGGGCTGAACGTGAACTGGCAGCCAGTTCTGAGACTGTGGGAGGTCTGATCCTCACTCATACCGTGGGGCGCTCTAGAGGGCGGTCTGGAATGGGGGTTAAAGGGTCATGGATGAAGCAGACAAAAGCAAACCAGATTTTCTGTTTGTCTTCCTTCTTCTGCAGGACAGAGTCTGCATCCCACATGAACTACGAAAACCCTCCACCGTACCCCGGCCCGGGCCCGACTGCCCCGTACCCACCCTATGCACAGCAGCCGGGTGGGCCTCCTGGCCCGTACCCAGGCTAACCTCCTGGACCCACGGGGCCGTACCAGCCGGGCCAGCCCGGTTATCAAGGTTATCCCCAGTACGGATGGCAAAACGCCCCTCCACCTCCAGGACCGGTGTATGCAGATGGGCCTAAAAACACAGGTAATGCCTCACAGCCGCGGTGTGGTGTGACCGCGACCCTTCCTGGCTGCAAACGCCAGAGTTCGTGTTGACCTTGAAGTGATACTGTCACCAGCATCCGGCCCCAGTGGGGTTGGGGGTGGGTGGAGACTCATTCACACCAGCAATTCTATTCGTAGCCTGTTGTCCCGCTTCGTTTTTGCTGTTGTGTGTCTCACGGTTCCCCAGCTGTTGGAAGATGCTGCTGAACATCCTTAACGCTGGTCTTTCAAGGGAATCCTCATCCCAAGGGGGTTCTACGTGCTTTTTGCTGGCTGTGGATTTGCCACAGTTCTCATTCTGCCTGTCTTTGTGCTGATGAGTTTCAGCCAAAGGCTTCGCGATTACAGTTTGTCATCTCCAAACGTACAGTTCCTGCCCAACTTGGACTCATCGGTTTTCTTGAGCCCATCAGTGTCAGTCCAAGTGATCTAACAGTGCCACCGAAATCATTCCTGGGCTCTTGTGTTTTCCTGGAGCTCTTGTCGTTCTGTGGAAAAACAGATTTCTGGGGAAGGGAAGGAGGACGATGTAACTTACCTTGGCAGCCAGCTGCTCCATCTGTGTGCCACGTCCCCTGAGTGCGGGTTTACTCTGGCACCCAGAGCTCTTGTGGGGCTCACTGTAGAGCTTGATACAGGCTCGAATTGTCAGAGTGGGGACAAGGTGATTCGGGACCAGCTCATCTTTCTGTGAGGAGAAGCGGAGAAGTGGGACTGTTTGGCCTGGAGAAGAGGAGAATGTGTATGAATACTCGATGGGAGGAAACGAAGGAGAGGGAGGTGGTCTCTCCTCAGTAGTGTCCAGTGACAATGAGTGTCCAGAGGCAACGAGCACAAACTGAAACACAGGAGGTTCCTTCTGAGCGCAAGAAGACACTTCCTGCTGTGAGAGCGATCAAAGACGGGCACAGGTTGCCTGGAGAGGTTGTGGAGTCTCCATCTGTGGAGCTATTCAGAGCCTGACAGTGGCCCTGGGCAGCCTGCTCTAGCTGGCCCTGCTTGAGCAGGGGGGTGGGACTGGCTGGGGTGCCGGGGAGCGCAAGAAGACACTTCCTGCTGTGAGAGCGATCAAAGACGGGCACAGGTTGCCTGGAGAGGTTGTGGAGTCTCCATCTGTGGAGCTATTCAGAGCCTGACAGTGGCCCTGGGCAGCCTGCTCTAGCTGGCCCTGCTTGAGCAGGGGGGTGGGACTGGCTGGTCTCCAGAGGCC
>NW_010420314.1:2741-6091 GCF_000710305.1 Buceros rhinoceros silvestris
CTGAGGGATTTGGCCAGGTTGGCTGTGCTCCTCTGTGGAAAAAGGAAGATTTAGCTTGGGGTTGTTGGGAACTCTGTCTTGCTGGTAAGGACGCTCGCCCAGAGACCAAGTTTATTCTCGTCAGTGTTTCACAGACTTCGGTTGTGAGTTCTCTGCTTGTACATCATGAAGGTGTACTCGCCCCCTCGCCATCAGCACAGGCACTCAGGCTGTCACGTCAGCTCTAGTGCCTTCTGTCAGGCTTCTTCAGGGACAGAGAGACTCCGCCAGGCTGGGAGGGCAGAATCCACCATCGCTTCTCCTCCTCCCTTGCAGGGAATGTCATGAACAGGTTTGAGCTGTTGAGAAGAGCCTTAAGTAGCTGTAGCTGTTCTGGCTGCCTTGGGGTGGCAGAGGATGTGGCCAGAGCTACCCGAGGGGCAGTGCTGTGGGAGGGAGTGGGGGGAGCACTTCTGCAGAGGCGCTCTCCGGGCACTGTGTGGCAGTGGGAGCCGCTCTCAGGAAGAGGAGGAGACGCGGGGTTCGTATGTGCCTGCCACGTCCAGCGTGGTCATGGATGGACTAACCTGGGGTGGAAAGAACTGAGACTAGTGTGTACCTCAAACCAAAACCTCAGCCACGCGGGGCACTGGTGCTTCGGGCACTGCTGCTGGAGAGACCGGGGTGTAAAGTGGGTGTCGAAGCTGACGTCGCTTGAAAAATTGTTGGGACTTGGATGATTCCCCCAGGCCTTTGCTGCGCTGTGGAGCTGTCTTTGGCCGTTGCCCATTAAGGTCGTTCTCCACATGCTGTTGCTGCCGTGGCTTGGGACAACGTGTGCTTGGGGCCTGCTCAGGGCTGAGGCCTGCTGTGTTTCGAGAGAAGTTCCTGCTGTGCCCCTGTGCCGCCTCACCTGGCTCTGACTCAGCAGCACGCTGGGACGAAGGTCTTCTCAAAGCCCTCCTCTACTGGGAGGCTGGAACCTGAGAAGTTCCCAGCGGTTTGGGTTTTTTCTCACTGCGGTGGATCCAAAGGAGACTTGACAGAGATGGGTGGACAGGCTGAACTGTGGGAGAGGACGTTTTCAAGAACTCTTTGTTCCCAGTATTCTTGGCTGAAATGGTGGATGACTGGACCAGTGTGTATAAAAGCACCCCTGGAGTTATAGCTGATGTGAGATGGTAGGAATATTCTGGTGTGTGTCTGGCCAGAGACCTAAATATGAGCAGCAAACAGTTGGTGGAAGTGAATAAGAACCTGAGTGAGTGAGAATGCAGCTTCCTCTGTGAGAGTGTGAAAGCCTGGAGGGTCTGCCTTTGAGAGGAGGAGAGAGCAGCGTGGCGGGGCTTCCCTCCACTACCACCACCTGGGCTCCAAGTGTGATCAAGGGGGAAATGCACATAGTTTCGGGGTGGCTAACAGGCATTTCTTGGTACTGGGGGGAAAAAAACCCTTGTCTCCCACGTAGAACGTCTGTGGTTAGTGCAAGAGTCGCTTTGCTGCTCCAGCTGCAGAAGGGCTGTGCTGGCAGACGCTGCAGAGAGAGCGGCTCTGCTGCTCTGGGCTCTCCAGCTTCGAACCCCAGCTGCTGCCTTGGGGGCTTAAAGGATATCCCATCAGACGGGACTGGGGAACTGGTGTCACTGGGCATCCTCTGCTCTGCTCACGTACCAGCGCAAAGGATAGACTGGGAAGCTGGAGAGACACCTAGCTGAGTGTTAGAGAGCATCTTCTGCTGAGACCCTGGGCTTACGCTGCAGGGAACATGGTTTGGCTAAACGTTAGCTACTGCTCCTGCAGCCCCCTGAGCCACAAACCAGAGATCTTCTGGTAAGTCCAGGCTTTGCGCTGCCCTGTGCGGCCTCTGAACCCCCCTTGGGAGCCTCCAGTTGGCATCACTTTTTGCTGAAGTGGGTGTAACGTACAAAAACATTTATTAACGTGGGTGAAATGAAGTCAGGGCTGTAACTTTGTGTTTGTCTGCAAAAGCTTTCCCTTTTTCTTGATCCTCCTTCTGGTAAGCACCCTTTTCCCCCTTGCTGCTTTTTGGCCAGTCCATTGACCTAGAACCCGATCTTTGTCCTGTGACACTGGAATGGAAGGCTCCTGAGAGAGCTTTCGATGAGGCTTTGTTCAGTGGCCACCTCCAGGAGTGTCTGATACAGAGCAGATGTCCCTAAAAAAGCTGATTTTGAAAAAAATCTGTTATCCAACTGCTCTGCACCTGGTGGCGTGGCTGAACCTCTAATACCAGAAAAGAGTGTCTACGTTTAACCACATCCTCCCGGTCTGCCTGGTGCTTCCAGGCGGTTCCCTGGGAAGAGCTGTGGTGTGGATGCTTTCCCTTCCGAGCCCATGGTCTGGACTCCTGCAGGACTTTGCTTAATCTAACAAAATCTCCAGGGTGTGCGTTAGCATTCCTGAACAAGCATGTGTCCACATGAAAAACTGGGGAATTCGCTATACTTCAGATTTGGTACTCTAAGTTATTTTGCTCTGCAGGCAGACCGCAAAGGGGGCTCTTACACCGTGAGCTGTAGTCGTGTGCTATATCTAGGGGTAATTATGCATCTTATTTTGGCCTTGAGTGGATCGCACAGTTAGAAGTAGTTACTGCTGAGCTCTCAAAATCTGATGGTGAAGTAGCATTTCACGATGGTGGTGAGTTTTAATCTCAAAACTTGTGGCCTGTCTGGAGGGCAATGGACACAGCCTGTCCAGCTGGCCCTTGGAGAAGAAAAGCCTCCCACGGCTGGTTCTCTATGGTGAAAAGAAAGCTGCAGCTGAGATGTAACAGCTAAACCTGGCACTGGTTGGTCACCCACGCTGCAGAAGAGCTTGCGAGCCTCTAAGCCGTGCTTCAAAAGCTGCTGTTGAGGGACCCCTCGGGCACCAACACGTGTAGGGTGCCTGCTGCAGCCGCACTCCCCCCTGCTGCAGTGCCCATTCCTCAGCGTCCTCCGGAGGTGGGCACGGCTGGAGAGTTCGCTCTTGTTTGTCGGGGTCATGCTTGGCAAGGGCAGGTAACGCCTAGGCTGGAAGGAGGGGGGTGTTGCTGTTAAGCGAGCAATGCCGCTGCTATAGAGAGAGGTGAGAGAGGGAGGACGTTGTCACCTTTCCAATACGACATTGAATAGGGGGACATAGATCCAGGCTCACTGGAGGGAGGAAGGGGCAGCCCAGAGCAGCGCCAAACGAGGAGCACGAGCGTGTTCCACCCCAGACTGACAGTGTGACGAGAGTCCGGGGCACAGAGCCAGTGTGCGGTGTACACGTGACGACTTGGTGTTGGCCGTGTGACTCCCACGTACGGCAGGGCTGGGGAAGAGGGAGATGGCAGCTGGCCATGGCGGGTGGGGGGGGGCATGTTC
>NW_010420314.1:6188-12188 GCF_000710305.1 Buceros rhinoceros silvestris
CCCTTTTCCCCCCCCATCTATCCAAGGGGGATGGAGTTGGGCGGGTGCCAGCCTGCACCCCTCAGCCTCACCCCAGTGACCTCAGCACTGGAGGGGTGGAAGCCCTTGAAGCGTCTGCTCCCTGTCCAGGAGCAGGAGCAGTGGGTCACGGCGGGCAGGGGACTCACCAAGGTGACACAGGAGATGTGGTGGCCCTGGGTTTGGTGTTTTGGGTTGGTTATTTTGACAGCCGGGGTTTGTGATTGCACAGGCTCCCACAGCTCCCACAGTCTCCAGAGAAACAGCTCTTCTCGCACCTTCCCGGGGCTGGCGGCTGACTGGGCTGTTGTTCGTTAGACACAAACAACCTGACCTTTCCCTTCCAAGCTGCTAATTTACGTGCTGACCCTGAGGGACCTTACCCGTAGGGACACCTGCTTCAGCCTGCCAGCTCCGAGAACTGGTCTCTGCATCTTTCCTGTTGGCAAGCCCAAGGGCTGTCTTTGTGTCTGTCCGCACAAAGTCTGTCCTGCATGGGTTCCTGGAGCGCCGCAGGGCTGCCCTTCGGTGTCAGGCAGCCTGTGGGCAGCGGGAGGAGCTCGCCTGTGCCAGAACAAAGGAGGAGCACGGTGCCTGCACGGAGCACGGCATGAGGAGACGGTTCTTTTGGAGCAGCAGGGCCTTGCTTAGGAGGAAGAAAATATCTTGTTCCAGAAAATAGCTCATTTCCCCACCAGTGTTCTCCTGACAGAGTAACTCGTTATCACCTGGTACAAGGGAGCCGCAGGATCTGCTGACTGGTCGCCAGGTACGTTCTTGTCTGTGCAAATAGAGGTGAAATGTAGAGCTGCTGATAACGGTGTGCTCTAAAACAAAGTGGAATGAGCCAAAGTACGAAGTGACATGCTAATTATGACAGCACCAGCTGATGTTAGCAATTCCCCCAGCTTACATGCTGCTTCCCACCCCACTGATACGTAACAGCGTCACGGCTGAGGCTGTTCCGTGCTGTGCCCAAGGGAGCCAGGCTCTGCCCTCCAGCTGAAGGCAAACACAGCCCAGGATTGCGTCTGACCTATTGTACAGGGTGGAAATCTTAGCTCTGGAGGTTGATTGCTCGAGGCAAAGGCACTGTGATAAGAGTAATAGTCACCGCGATGCTGCCTACCCCTGAATGTTTGGCCAGCTGCAGGAATAAGCAGGTCACCTAGATACAGCCCTGGGGTGGATTTTTCCTCTTCAGGATCTCGCTGGGGGAAGGAGGGATCATAATTGCTCTCGTTAGACACTCTGGGGCCTTTCAGTGGTCACCTCCTCGCTTCTCCCACCACGTCGAGCCGAGCCTTCCCCAGCAGCAGTTTATCTGGGGGCAGCATTTAGCAATCCTGGCAGGTTTTCTCTGTATTGACCCTTTCAAGCAGCCTGTCAGAGTGTTTAGTGTAACTAGAGCTGTACCTTCAAGACCTGCAACTCCAGACAGCTGGTGCCCTGCCCAAAAAACCCGCCTCACTTGGCAGTTGTCCCCTCATCTGCTCCCAGTACTGCAGCGTGCATTGAAACCTGCTGCTCTCGCTTCCCCAAGATTGCTGCATCACAGCCACCTCTGTCCCTCGGCTGGCTGCACAGTGGGGGCTCTTTGCTGTCCCACAGCTGATGCCTGACCTCACCGTCACTGCTTTTTCACCCCAAAGGAGGGGATAATCTGAGAAAAGCCTGATGAGGGGGTTTCCAGGTTCAGGTCCTGTGTGAAACCAAGCTTCAGACAAACTGGCTGAACGAGGCTGATGCTGGCTCCGCAGTGGGGCCGCTGGTGCGGACAGTCCTGGTCAGCGGGTGCCCAGCCTGGGCGAGATGCACCTTGTGTAAAGCCTTTCGCAGCCCTGCTGGGTCGTGGTGCCTGAGCCCTCGGGGGTTGCTCTGGGACAGTTGTGCTTCCCTGAGTGACCACTCGCGGTGGCGTGTTCCTGTTGGGTTATGGGCTTTGTCCCTCCTGTCTGTCACCTGGGACACTTGCAAGACCCCTGTAAGACTGGGTTTGTGCTGTCAAATCCCCCCAAGCCAGGTCTTGTTTAAATCTAGGGCTGATGCTGATTTTCAGTGAAAACACTGCCTCAAGCTGAGGCACGTGCTGTCCTTAGCTCCGCAGGTGACTTGGTGGAAAACGCCACCTTGCTCTAACAGAAAATTTTCACTGATTAAAAACGAGTTAGAGGAAGTTCTCAAGTTCAGTAGTTTTGGGAGATGTCTCTGCATCTGCTGCAGACTGCCAGATGACGGAAGGGTCTGAAGCCCTGAATTACTGCCCTTCTGAGCTGGGGGAGCTGGTGTCTTACATGCCCTGTCTCCTGTACACTCTCTAACCTGTGTGGTGGGGTTTGTAGTGCTTTGGAGAGCTGGCCAATGCCCGATGGCTGCCTGCAGAGACTGGAGGACTCGCTGGGTAAGGTATGTGTTTCTCCTGAGGAGTGCCCGTAGTTCCGCTTCTTGGAGACAGCAAATCCTCCCTGAGCACATCCGTACTCCATAGATGCTGATTAGCATCACTCCCATTGTCTCAGCGACTCAGGATCCCACCCCAGCGTGCTCAGGTGAGGAAACTTGGGCCTTCCCCACCACTGCGCTCAGCTGCAAGAAAATCTGCGTGGTTTGTGGTCAGAGGTACCTGGTGCCTGGAGCACAGGCAGCATGCGAGCAGGGAACAGCTCTGCCCTTGTGTGAAACGCGGCTGGTGCAGCGTTGCCCCTGGAAGGTGCTCGCTGGCACATCTGCACGGTCATTTCCCTGGAATGTTTCTTGTTCGGCTCCCTGGGAGCTGAAGCAGCTCTCCGGGGTGAGCGTAAGAGCCTCTCAGGCCTGCGGGAGCTGAGAGGCAGGAATTTTCCTCACCTGCTGGATATAACCGAGGAGCCATGTGAGAGGGCAGGTCTGGTCCAGTGTGGGCAGATGGAGGTCAGTCACTTCTGCCCGAGTCTGGGCTGGGACAGCAGCAGTGTCTGAAGGCAAAGGGGGGTTGTGGGTGGAGCTCCCTGGCAGTTTGCTTCCCTGAATCTGGACTCTTGCTCAGGCAGTTCAGCTGCTTGTGTTTGGAGCTGGGGGTTGTGAAACTCGCTTTCGGTGTTTTGCAGCTTTTGGAAGGTTCTTGCTGGAATTAGGCTCCTGTAATTCCACCCGGTTCTGGTTGGCGTCTGTCTCCAGAGTGTGCTGCAGTACTTGCTGCAATCCCAACGTGCTGTCAGCAGAGAGGGACGAGAGTTGGAGGGGCTGGGAATATGAACCTGTTGAGCATGAATAAATATCCCCAGAGAGGAGAAATATGAATAAATGCTTTTCTTGCCAAGGAGTTAGATCCCATCTGTGCCCAGGCTCTGCCCAGGAGGTGTCGTGGTCAAGGGAGGTGGCCTGGGGCAGAGAGCAGCATTGTGGGCAGCTAGTTGGGAGGTTCTAGTTGCGGTCCCAGGGTCTCTGTTCCCCAGTCATGCGATCTCTCCTTCCACACTTGCTGCCTGCGTGGGATTTACTGGAGGACACGCGGCTGCCTGGGAGGTCAGGGCTGGGTGTCCCTTCCTCCTGCGGCGCTGGGTCTGCAGAGCTCGAGTGTGCACCGAGAGAGCGGCTCAGAAATACCCGATCTCTGGTCACTGTCACCTCTGTGTCCCTGGGTGGCCACTGACACCTGTGCGCTGTCTGTCCCTTCTCTGGCCTCCATCCTGAGCAGAAGGACTTGCAGAGGGCTCGGGGAGGAACGTTTGGGAGGTGGAACCCAATGCACAGACCGACTTGCCTCAGCGGTGTGCTGCAGGTGCCAGAACCTCACCCTGCCAGAACCCGGCACCAACGTGGGGTGTGCAGGCTGAAGCAAGACTCCTGTTTGCTGGCTGGACAAGTGAAAACAAACCTCTTGGTGCAGAAGTGGCTTGTGATAAAAACTGCTTTATTCACGTGTGGGGAAAATGCTTATTGGTCCCTTCTGTGGTGCTGCGTGCTTCCCCCCCGATGGAGGGCATCCGTTAATCCTTCTGCTCTGAGCAGTTGGTGCTGTGGCAAACAGCTGCTCGGGCACTGCAGCAAGAGCCTCTGGACTGCAGCAGCAGCGCTTGGTTGGTTGGTGAACTGCTTCTTGCTGCTTCCCCTCTCATGCTTCAGGCCTGGCCCAACAGCTTACAGAGCCGGGGTGTCAGGAGCAGCTCGCCAACAGAGCGCGTCTGTGCCGGCACGCAGCAGAGCTGAAGGAGAAGCAAACTTCGAGGCTCGCGGCTTTTCCTCTTCCTGAGGCGAGAGAGCTGAGAGCGTGAGAGATCTCCGCAGCGGGCTGGCGCCTGGCTGCGCTGGCGCTGGGGTGCACACACCTCGCTGCTCCCTGGGCAGCAGCTTCTGGGCCAAGCCTGCCCCTGCTCACCCGAGGTGGGCTGGTGCTTGCTGCCTGCCCGGGTGTCGTTCCCAAGATAGCAGACAAGGGCCGGGGCACCAGTGACGCGCAGTGGGACCTCGCGGAGCTCGAGGGCTCTCAGGAGCCGTTGCTCATGGCTTTCCGGGGGGGTCTGTGTGTAGGTAAGTCAGCACTTCATGGCTGATGTCTGTGCCTGCGCGCTGGGACCCTTGTGCTGCCATCCCTGAGGCCCCAGTAAAGGGCTGCAATAAGGAGCACCACAGTCTAAGGTCACCAAACGGGGTGAAAAGTGCTGCTCATGCCTTTCCCTCATGGAGCTAATGATTAACAGATCAATTAGGTGTGCGAAGAAACAGTGTGTGTGTGCCTAAGATAAAGCAGCCCTCCAAGAAGTGACACAGTATTGTAGTATTTGTTTTAAAAACAACGTGGGAGTTATTTGCACTGGACTGTGCAGGCTGGTACCGTGTGATTACAGGGAGTGCTGCCACTTCCCGGGTAAGCATGATTCACTGCCATCTACGCTCCTGGGGGGAGATTAGGAGACGGGAGGGTCTGCTCAGCTTATACCCTCCCTGCTTTAGAAAAAAACCATGGAAGCGTCAAAACCGGAGCCAAAAGCTGAGTGCTCTGTGGTGCCTCGAGAGAAACCACCCTGGTTTCTCTTCTCCGTTGAACCACCAGTGCCAGAGTGCTCCTGAGCCTCTGCTGGGAGTGGTGAGGACCCTGGAGTCCCACGGGAGATCTCTGAGTAGACCTTGGACAAAAGAAAGGCACAAAGCAGCTACTGAAGTCCCCAGTGCTGCCCACTGCAGCAAACTGGGTGGCTCTAGCTCGGAGCTGTTCAGGCTTCTGACAAGAAGCATGAGAGAACCAGCGGTTCCCTTACCTGGCATATTTTGGGTTGGGGTTTCGTTGCCAAAGCTATTCCAGTGGAAGGCCTGGTCTCTGTGAGTGGAGGACTGCTGGTGCAGGTGGGCTGGGAAGGCGCTGGGTGGCTCACACCAGTAACCGCTGTGCCAGCCGTGCTAACGGAGTGATCTTAGGAGTGAGGCTCTTTGAGTGAGGTGCTGGGGGGCTGTTACCTGCCCCTTCCTGGGCTGCTGACGGGGGATCCTCCGCGTTGAAAGCAGTGCTAACGCGTGGGCTGGGAAGAGGGAGTAAAGGTGCTACCACACACCCCGATTCCCTCGGGCCCTTCCCTTGTTGTGTTTGTGTTGGTGCTTTGAAGCTGAAGTTTGGTTGCAGCATCCAAAACGAGAGGACTGGTCAAGGATGTGTCCAGCCCATCAAGATCCTTGGCTGGGAACAGTTTATCCACCTCCCTCTGAACTGCTCTTTACCCTGTGCAGCTGGTAGCTGAAGAGCTGACCAGCCTTGACCTGCTCCGCTCCTCCCCTCATACCCCACTGGCGGGTGAGAAAAGCTTTTAGCATTAACACTGCGGTTAAGGTTTCTCTGGTGACAGCGACAGAGCTACAACTTCTGAAGCATTGATGAATCTTCAAAGAAAGAGATCGTTAACTCAATCAAGGAGAGGTGATTGTTTTTACTCAGCGTTGTCCAGACACTCTCAGAGTCTGAAAACTCCCTGGGCCAGCAGCAGTTCCTCCCGAGCCGCAGTGCGGCTGGGG
>NW_010420314.1:12339-12788 GCF_000710305.1 Buceros rhinoceros silvestris
GGCTCCCGCTGGACCGGGATGCGGGGCGGAAAGCAGCGCCGCCGCCTGCCTTTCAGATGGTCGTCGCTGGGGCTTCCCCTGAGCTTGGGAGACGAGTGGGTTTGGTAACGTACGGTGACCCCTGCCTGGGGAACCCCGGGGCCTTTTCTTAGAGGGTTTCTGCAGAAAGGTGCTGCGCGTTTGAGCAACGTCCAGCTCTTAGCAGAGGAGAGCGGAAGGCGGTGGGCTCTGCCCAGGGCTTCTGGCAGAGGCACTCCCCGCAGAGTCCCAGAAAGGCGCTGGCTGCCTGCTGGCCCCCGCTGCCCCTAAAAACCAGAAAGGCGCGGGCTGCCTGCTGGCCCACGCTGCCCCTTCTCCTGCCGCAGGGCTGCCCTGCGTCGTTGGCTGGCAGTTGTGCCTGTGTGCCAGCCAGTTCAGCGCAGGACGGGGCGGAGCTGGCTGGCCCGGGG
>NW_010420314.1:12922-13497 GCF_000710305.1 Buceros rhinoceros silvestris
CTGGCTGCCCGGGAGAGCGGTGTCCGCCGTGACCCTCCTGTGCAGTGCCCCAGGCCCGTCAGCAGAGCAGTGACAGTGCCCGTCTCCCGCTGCACAGGCCTGTTTGTAAGGGCCAGTACGAAACAAGAGCCTCCTTGTTTCGTACTGCGGCAGGTGCTTCACCACCGCCCTCGGTGAGTGCTTTGAGCCTGCTTCATCGGTGCGTCCTCGACGCTTGGCTGCAGTTTAAAACTTCTAATGGATGGTTCGGAAATACTTTAGGCAAACTCCTCGTGGATGCTGCAGCCGTGGGCAGCTTTCCAAAACTGGCTCAGGGCAGTATTTCAGCTCAGCACTGGGCTGGGGGGCATCTGCAGACCCATCCTTCAGCAGCGCACCCAGTGACACTTGACTTGGCTAGCTTTGCCCGTCGCCAGCTGGCCAGCACAGTCCTCTGCAGGTTTGAGTGCTGTGGTGAAGGACCTGTCAACGTTAGCGCATCCTCTGACGGCTCGTGTCTTCTGCGTGCTCAGGCGTCGCTCCTGGGTGGTGCAGCACTGCGCTGCCAGAGCGCCGCGTCGCTTTAACTGGGGCGG
>NW_010420314.1:13743-15438 GCF_000710305.1 Buceros rhinoceros silvestris
GAGGAGACAGCACCCACCCTCAGGCCAGGCGGTGTTGGCCGAGAGCTCCATCCCTCCTGCGCTGAGGGCCCGTGCGGCACCCCCACTGCGCTGAAGCCGCGAGGGCTTTGCTCTGGAGCACGTTCAGTGGTATCTGTTCTCGCTGGTACTTTCCAGAGCTCAGTCACCTGCTGCCTCCACACCACCAGCAACCAGCGCTTCCCCAAACACCCTCCCAGCCCCCTCTCGCTGTGCGGCTCTGCCTCTCCCGCCCCTCCTGCGCTGAGGGCCCGTGCGGCACCCCCACTGCGCTGAAGCCGCGAGGGCTTTGCTCTGGAGCACGTTCAGTGGTATCTGTTCTCGCTGGTACTTTCCAGAGCTCAGTCACCTGCTGCCTCCACACCACCAGCAACCAGCGCTTCCCCAAACACCCTCCCAGCCCCCTCTCGCTGTGCGGCTCTGCCTCTCCCGCCGGGTGCTGGCCCTCCGTTTGGGGTACGGCATTGCTCTGGCTGCAGCCATCCAGCTCTCCATGGCTCCGGAGCAGGACAGCCTGAGCGTTAGAAACCAGAGCTGGCGCGGGGAGCTGGGTCGGGAGCTTCCTGAGCAGCCTGGGAAAAGCACCCTTGGCTGCTTGCGCTGAGGGATGGCAGGAGCTGGGCAGCATCCGCTCCCCCTGGACCCAGGCGGGAGAGCAGGGCTGGTTCCACCTCCGCTGAGGAGCTCTTGGCCACCTCTGCCCTGCCAACAACTGTGTGTTGTCGTCTTACACGGACTCCTGGAGCGTTTGGTACGTGTTTTGCCTTCGCTCGTGGAACAGGACCTCGGGGGAAACAAAGGCACCAAGGGCGGGCTGCTCCTTAAGAGCTCCGGGGAAAACGAGCCAGAGGGTTTCCCCCAGCCCGAAGGGCAGTGGTGCCTCCTTCAGTCCCTGCGCGCTGGTCCCATCCCACGCAGCTCTGCTGCCGCAGGGGAGAACCAGGCCAGGAGCCGCGGTGGCTCCGGTGCCAGGGTGCCCAGCTGCTCCGTGCAGCACAAGCCGTCTGCGAGCAGCCGGGCAGCTCCCAGGAACAGGGGCTGGAGGAACTGCGACCAGCATGACCGGACCTGGCTCCTGCCCCGGCCGCCTGCTGTTGCGCTGGTCCCATCCCACGCAGCTCTGCTGCCGCAGGGGAGAACCAGGCCAGGAGCCGCGGTGGCTCCGGTGCCAGGGTGCCCAGCTGCTCCGTGCAGCACAAGCCGTCTGCGAGCAGCCGGGCAGCTCCCAGGAACAGGGGCTGGAGGAACTGCGACCAGCATGACCGGACCTGGCTCCTGCCCCGGCCGCCTGCTGTTTGGCCGCTCGACCGGCCCAGGTCAGCCTCCGATGTGGGGACACGTGTCCCACGCGGACCATAGCAAACAGACCCAAGAAGGCTTTAGGGCAGGTCACCTTCAACCTGCCACAGTTCTGGGCGCGATAGCCCAAGCCCAGCGAGGAGGAACCAAAGGTAAACTGCTCCTCTGCCCCAAATGGGCGCCAGGGGCTGGCGGAAAGAGCAAGCAGCACCCTGGACCCTGCTGGGAGAGCCCCGTCCAAACCTGGGGCTCCCTCCTGGGGCTTCCAGGCAGCTGGCGAAGTGCCCTAAATCCCACCGGCCTGCTGGGAGCCTCCGGGCAGCCCTCAGCAGGCAGAGCTTGAACAGAGTCTGTCCGCGAGAGGAATACCCTCAGCAT
>NW_010420315.1:0-2019 GCF_000710305.1 Buceros rhinoceros silvestris
TATATATATTTCATTTTTTCCAATCTGCCCTGCCAAAATAAGCGTGTTGTGTCCAGGTATTTCAACGCAGTTAGAATGCGTGTCTATTCTCCCCACTCCAAACATCCTTATTTATAGATTTCAGAAGTTGGCAGGTACACCGAGGAAGAGCAGTTGCTGAGCCTAACACACTCTGCACAGCAACAGATCTGTTGTAACAGATTAACAGGAGAGAGAGAGACAGGAAAGAGCCATACTTTCCTCCTTTACACACGTCCTGGCTTTCAAATGCAGCTTTACAGAGATAATGACAAAAACTGCATGGCTAAAATAAAGCTGGACAGAGAGTCAAGGCTCATGCAGCCCCCGTGAGAGTGGGGCTTGGCTCTGCACTTCGGGCACGCACTTTTCTAACCCGAGCGTGCGCCTTCCAAGAAGTAGGTAGAGGAACTGCTCTCCTACGGACATCGCGAGCGTTAGCAAAGGGGGAGGGCGGTCAGCCTGTATGAAAAACAGCGCAGTTAGTTTTCATTTCCTGTCGGTTTTAATCTTGTCTGGAGGCTTTGCTAGCTACTTCCATTTTCTGGCCTGCCTGCAGAGGAACTGCCTTCTCTGCTCCTTCGCAGAAGGTCCCCTCAGAGGTGGTTCACCTCTCTCGTGCTCCTGAAATCCACCCCTCCCTGCCCACCGTTCGCTGGCTGCAGCAGCGCTTCATCAGTCTGCAACCACAAATCAGTGCGCTGGCCTCCCCCTTGTAGCTCTACAAACAAACACGCTCTTGATTACAGCTTCCACTGGCAATCTGTTCTAAAAAAATAAATAAGCGCACAGGATTCAAGGAAACCGATGCACAACTTTTTTTCATAGTCTCATCTTCCCATTACCCCTTGAAGGGTCTTGGCCACGCAGAAACCCCCTTATACCCATTTTACTGCTGGTTTTCAGACTCTCTGGCTCTTTGCTTTTCTCTGAACTTCTGATGTGAGTGCTTCCACACATTCTGCAGGCGATTCCTGAAACGCTCTGCACGACCTGCACACGGACATAGAGCGCCAACCAACCCGACGGCAATTAGCCACAAACTGTGACCCGAACTCAGACGCAGGCAGGCTCAGCGAGGACTCCTTGTCCTGCTGCACCTACCTAACTCCCACCACGGGGCTCTCCGGCTCTCAGCACAGCGGCTGCTGAACAGTGCCAGGAGCAGTAACTTCTCCGCCTGCGTGACCTGTGAACAGGAGCAATGCCAGCAAGCGCGCAGAGCAGCAGAAGCCATGGCTGAGATGGAAGAGAGGGAATCACCTGATCCTCCGCCCGTGCACACCTCTGAAGATTTATCTCAGCGCCACAACCTTAATTCCTTCCCCAGTTTCTGAGAACTGGCCTGTCATATAAACACTAGTGAAAGAAGCTTAGTCTGGCTAGTATCTTTACGTCCAGCCCACGCCTGCAAAGCTCCCCGAGAAGAAAACCACCAGATCCCACAAGTGATCAGCGTTATCATACTTGATCCATCTGTGCCTTGAGCTTGCTGCCCTCCACGGGACCAACAGCCATCGCTGCTGTCCTGAAGGGGCGTGAAACAGTGAAGGAAGTGTTTTGCTAGAGAAAGAAGAGACAGAAGCAGTCAGAAGCAGAGGCAGTAGCAGCCTCTTCTGCAAGGCCACAGAGAGCACCTCCGTCACTGCGCTGCATTTAGCAGGCTGAGTTCAACACTTAGCTCAAACATCACAAAGGAAAGGGAAGTTGTAAAAGTAAGAAAATGGGAGTTCGGATAATTTCTTAAGGGAAGTGATGTGCAAGAGTTCAGCATTTCTGATTCCCAGAGCTCTTATCTAAGGTACTGTGACATAAAAAGTAAAAAAAAAAAAAAAAGACTTAATAACTACAATTAACTGTGCCTTTTAAAAATGGCTTAATTATAATGCAAAACAAGTTTAGGGTTTTTTCTTTCCCCCCTCCCATTTCCCAGCTCCTATTTTAAGGAAGCATTTAGTTACGTGACAGAAATATTTCAAAATCTCCTTTTTTTGCATTCCT
>NW_010420315.1:2157-5993 GCF_000710305.1 Buceros rhinoceros silvestris
TGAACACTTATTTTCATGTGAATGTAGCCTGACACCACTCGCGTGCAGAAATATAATCTAGTAAACAGTGAACAGAAAACACACCACTGATTAAAATAAGAAACAGAAAACTTTGAGGCCCGAAGAAATCTACACTGGACCAGATTACTGGCGGAACATCTGCAGAAATACCACGTAGTCTAAGCTTAAAACAATATATACACAATTATTTCAAGCACTGAAGGCATTCCCTTCTTTAAGGACAGTAACTAAAAAGAGTAAACACAAAACAAGTATTAGAAGCTGATTATTTAGGAAAAGTTTACTGCTTGCTGATTTTAGTCACAATTGAAATCAGCGATTTAACCCCCCCTAAGAACCCTCCACGGGAGGAGCAGTGCTGATTCATCCCTCCTGAGACGGGACGCTCAGCATCATGAAGAAGAACGATAGTTTGCTGATGCGTGGCAGATACACGAGGACAGATACACAGGATGTCGGATCAAAAGAAGGCAAGAGGCTAAAATACGTGCACGTATGTGCCCATGTGAACGTCTGCCCTCATTTGGTTATCACGCTCGATCAGAACACGGACCGGCAGGGTAGCAGGCTCGAAGAAGGAACCTTTGGGGAAGAGGTGCTGGCCAGCAATTTTTCAATGCTCAGGGCAGTTTTTCCAGATGCAGACGCACCAGGACCGGCTCAGCAGCAGGTTTCCTGGCGTAAGCACAGCACTGCGTGGCCAGAGCTGCCGGGCCAGGGCATGAACGCGTGGTAACATCTGACTGCTCGGGGTTAGCGTGGATCCTGCCACGATTATCATAAGCCTTGCTAAATCTGTGCTGGGCACATGGTGACTCCGCATCGTCCTCCACCGGTGCTCCTAGCAGGGTATCAGTGACAAAACACCCCGCGGGGCTGTGAAGCCGGGAGCAGAGGTGAGCAGGAGACAAGGAGCCTGGCTGCTCTCACGGGAACTGCCCAGCCCTGGCCTACTCGGGAGTCTCTGCTATGAGTGGATCCTATTGCACCTCCACCACAGACCTCCTCATCCCTGCCCTGCACCACAGCAAGGACAGTGGAAGTTGTGATTCAAAAAGAAAAAGATTTTTTTGTTCGATAGTGGGAACTTACTTAGAAGACTTCAGGGGACCTGCAGAAACTTGGCAAGTCATGGAGGTGATCCTCCAGTGAGGACAAAAGGAGGAGGAAAGTATCCCGGCAAGCCATTTCTCAAGGCAGGAGGTTACACCATGGGGGAGAACCTCTCCTCTTCCCCCACACTGCCCCCATACACCGAACAGCAAATGCACGGTGAGATGCAATCACAGCGGCTGCAGGAGCTGCCAAAGCACCTTTTGGCTTAAGGAGCAAAGGACAAGTTTGGGGTTTGCTCTTCAACTGCTGCCTCGTGCACTTAAGGTAATGAGACAAGGGAGAAGAATAACTCATGTATGCAGAGAGCAATGAGGTAATTAAAGCCTAGTTCTTAGCCTGCTCCCTGACTCCACATAAAAGAAGTACACAAGTGCCTGAACATCTCGGTTGAAAATACATCGCCGCGCTCCAGTGTAAAACTCCCATGCCTCGCGGAGTAGTGCCGGCTTTACTACGGCCACGCTGCGGATCAGCGAGTACGGACTGTGTTTGCACAATATTTCAATAAACAGAGCCAACCAACATCACTTCCTCTATTTCTGTATAGAGTAATATATTTACAGGAACAGCCTTTTGAAATGTTCCAGTAAAATTAGCTTACTCACAGATAATTTTTTTTAACTAGAACAGAGAGCAGAAGGATATCACCATCATCATCAGGTTTTGTGCATAAAATCAGCTGCCATTTTACCACCGATACATTGCAATAACGAATCGTCACTACCTTTCGATTTATTTGTTGGGTTATCAGAGATTAGCTAAGTTCACAGAATCACAAAAAAAAATCATCATTTCCTGGGAAACGATCTTCAGAAGCAGGTATTCCACCTCCCACCCCTAGCAATGCCCAAAATATTCCTGGGAGGTTTGTCTGTTTTATAAAAAACTTCAGTGATGATGCTCCTGCGGCTCTCTCAAAGGCAAATCACCCTTATCACTTGAAAGCTTTCTTAAATGTTTACCTAAATCTTGCCACCTTCAAACGAAGCCCATTTCCTCCCATCCGAACCCCAGCAGTCTGCACCACAGTTTGTCCCCTTCCTCTCCTCCCTCTTGGAACCTTCCACATACTTGAACGCTGCTATCACGTCTGTCCCTGGCCTTCTCCCCTGTAGACTAAACAATCCCAATTCTTTCATCTTCTTTCCCAGGTCACGGTTTCCAAACCTTTGATGATTTTCACTGCCTGGATCACTCCCTGGACGTCGTCCAGCTGGCTCTTGACTGTGTTATGCCCCAAACTAGACGCTGAGCCATGTCCAGCACTGCGCGGAGTGGATGGGTTATTTTGCGCCTTCTCTCGACGTACTCCAAACCAGTGCCTTTTTTGAAGGGGCTGGGATGGGGAAACTTTGTTCCTTCTATGACTGTACGACACTCGCGGTCTCCCACCTACGATCCCCTTCACTCTCAGATGTGCTGTCCTGCGCACACAGAACGGGAGATGATGAGCTGGGCCTGACAGTAGAGCTGCAGGGTGGCCAGCTCCGGGGTTGGAGCCCAGGCAGGCAGGGGAGGGAAGGAAAAGCCACCCGCTCAGCAGAGCGCTGGCAGCCCAGCTCCCCAGGGACATGAGAGCAGGATGTGCTGCAGGCTGCTCTTCTCTGGCGGTCTGGGAAGCAACTGTGATTTTTAACGCCCTATTCAACTCAACCAGGCCAAACCGCCTGCAGCACAGCCCAGCTCCAGCTCACAGACCTTCTCCTGTAGGACCACAATGGAGTCACCCATTCCCCAGCCCACGTCATGCAACCGGGTATTTCTATCCCTGCACAGCGCTTCTAAGTTTGTATCCTGGTTTTTCCCCCCAAAACGTTCCTCCGGTTAGCCAGGGCAGCTTTGAACTTTAATCCTGCCGCCCAAGGAGCCTGCAGCCCCCCTCCATGCTTCCTACCCTGTGTAACTTTAACTGCTCTCTCTGCTCCATCGATCATTTCAGTAATGAAAACAATGAGTATTACCAAAGCCGGGACAGACCCCAGGGGAGTCCCACTCACTCTGGCCTTGTAGTTTAACAGCAAATCATTAATAACTACTTTGAATAGTGCCTGATGAAATTCTGTGCACCCTCCTTATGGACCAGCCAACCAGACACCCGGGCTGCTTCAAAGAAAGTCACGTTACAAAGCATCCAGAGCCCCCCATTAACGGGGGAGTCGTTTCTATCAGAGAGCTCCAATTACATTTTCATAGGCGCTGTTGGAAAGTCTTTGCTAAACACTGACATAAAAACGTAACACATGCTGATAGGGGGAATAGGAGGGCTGATTTCCAAGCTTTAGGATGAGAGGAAGAACTTCAGCTGAACTGAGGCAGCAGGAACCCGACTTTGCTTCCAGCAAGAGAGCACCTCGGAAGAAGCAAACTGAAACACAACGTAAGGATTACAGGAATTTTGTACCTGCCATCAACTGCTGCTGACTTATCAGTTACAGGAGATACTACCACAGAGGCGTGGGTTTTGGGTTTTTTTATAAAAAACAAAACATTTTCTTAGCTCTTCCAGATGTTTTTGGACTTGCATTCCTCACTGCTCCCTAACAGCCTATCCTGCTCAGGGACCACAAGCGAGTCAGCCAGACAGCAAAGACCAGCCCCGGGTCCCAAAACCCAGATTAATGCTTTCATCTACTACTTAAACCATCCAAGCCCTTCACCAGCACCAGCAGAAGCCAGTAGCAGCGGCTGGGGGGGTAAAA
>NW_010420315.1:6357-12270 GCF_000710305.1 Buceros rhinoceros silvestris
CGGCTGGTGCATGAAACAGGGAGAAAGGGTAAGTTCCATGGAGAGTGAAAGGTGAGGCAGCTTTCCAACACCGCTTGCCAAAATAGCAATGCCCTGCCCACGCCTCACTCCAACTTCTGCGGAAGATGCGCTGCTTCCCAGGAGAGTTTCCTCTCGCAATGCAGATGTGCTTCACTGAGGCAATCGCTGCTCGGTTGCGTAACGCAGCCTGGAATTTAACAGTATATGCTATTTGCTGCATGTTTTAAATGTAAACCCAAAGTTACTGTGGAGCTCAGCGACGCTGCCAAGAAAGTTAACACCATGATTTTAGCAGGGAGGAATACATCATATCCTGCCTCCTCCCACAGCTTACTCCTGAGCTGTAATTTTGCTAAATCTTTTTGTACTTGCCAGTAAAATACAAAGTCACACACCGGTGTGACTTTCGTTTTGCACCTCAGCGACTGTGGGCATCGTCGCCTCAGGACCTAACGAAGCCACACCAGCGGCCAGTGCCAGGCAGCTCTGGGAAGAACATGGCAGGTGACAGTGCTGAACGATTCACGTCGTTTCCTACAGTACTGGGGTGAAAAAAAAAAAATATATATATAAAAACAGGAACACAACAACCAACCGTTTTCAGTCCCCTATGTGAACCCGGAAGAATGACGCTGCAGATGCTGAGGCATACTTTGAATACAAATCTACATATACTTAGATTCTTCCTACAGCTTCCAGGAGCTGCACAACGCCATGCCTCGTTAGAGGAATACAGGTCTTCTCCAAAACACGTTATGCATAACCCAGTTCTCCATGCCGGAAAACTCACCGAGGGAATACCGTTTGCTCATACCAGAAACGTATCCCAAAATTACAGTAATTTATAGCCTCGTTTTCACTGACAAAAGAAATAATATCATTCCCTTTTGACAAATATCAGTACACTGAAAAACTAATTAAGAAATGCCTATAAACAGGTATCAAAGAAAGCAACTGTCAATCACTGCAACAGGATTTTGAATGAAATCAGATGTGAAGTAAAAAAAGCTGAATCAAAAACAAGTCACATAATCCAAATTCAAAATAAATATCTATCATGCCAAATCATAATAAGACAATTCAGAGCACTAAAATACCACAACTTGTTCAAGGATTGGTCATCTAATTGTTACCTGTAAAGCTCCAAGTATGTTGAACAAAGCAAAACGTAGAGATTCTCAAAGTTCTTAGGTATGTGCCAAAGTACATCTGTATTTTAAAAACATTTTTTAACGTGACAGAGGGCTTACAACTCTGGAAGTGTTGACGTACACCTCGGCAGCGATTTAAGAGTCAGAAAGTACTCAGAAAGCTATTTGCACTGTCCACATTTTAGTACTACAAATCACATCAGCACTCAGCCTCAGATGAAAACGTGTTTCTGGAGACACGTCAGAAAAAGCCCCAAGGATGAGTCCTAACACAAAAGGATGAGGGAGTTGCCCGCTGTCATCCTGCCAGTTTGGTAGAACAGAAGAGTTAGCAAATGAGGCATGAAAAGATGTGAGCAAGGAACCTCACACCTGTGAAAAACGCAGCAATATCGGGTGTGCTAGAAAATTACAGTAAGTAGTATCAGGCCCTGACCCAAGGAATGCTGACCAGATCAAAGCCCTTTTGGCCTCAGCTGGAAGCATCTAGAACCCTTGAGGCTAGTTAAACTTAAAAGCCATCCTAATTTAATGCTATAAATTAAGTAAGAATACTCAGCTTTTTACAACTTTTTACAACTTTTACGCAACTTTTCATACAACTTTTTAAGGCTCTGACCTGCAATCTGAATCAACAGTAAGGCACCGGCACTAGCTGAAGCTCTACCTACATCATTCCTGCATGCCTCCGTTTCTGTCACCACAGAGACACGGTTCTCTCTTTCATTCCCATACGTGGGTGCTCGCACACGCGTGTGCAGAGAAAGCGCAGGAAGAGGCACACACTACGTATTGTCATTCTCCGAACCTGAACACGGCAGCTAACTACGTTCAGTGCAGATGGACAGTCATGTTAGGAAACCGCGCGGGTGACTCAACGCAAGGTGGGCTGACTGGTTTCATACGGCAAAGGCCACCTCTGGGGGAGGGGGAAAGCAGAGGCGGGGATGAGGAGTTCCACACCCCCGTGATACCTTAAAAGTCACTTCATTTATCTGATATGTAAGATTCGACAAAAAACCAGCAGGGAAAATAAATTAACTGAGGAACAAAAGGCTTGACTTACTGAGCAAGACACCGCTCTAAGAGGTTTCGCCGCTCTCCCTGCTGTAAAGCACTTCTGAAAAACTCAGCTACTGAGCTACTGCTTTTCTTGACCTTTTAGCTGGAAGAAAGCAGAGTAAAAACAGCAGAGAGCTCAAACCATATGCAATCAAGATGCTCCGTGTTAGGAAAGTTGTTTGAGTCACTGTTGCAAATTCATTCTGTGTCAGATTTGCCAATATAATGCTTCCTAAAGACGATCTGTTAACGGCACCACGAGCCAAAGCGAGCGCATCGCTCCTCAGTGGCGGCAGCAACGCCGTACGCACCACACAACACAGCGAGGTAGTAGTTGCATCTGATGCTAGTTTTCCACACCCAAAAGCTCACTTCATCTCGTATGATTAACTTATAATGCCCCGAGCCCCAAGGAGATTTGCTCATCTGATTGCCCTTTTCTTAACAATAATGCAAATAAACACGGAGATAAATCTACTGTCTGAGGAACCCTTCCACTAATTTTGTTCTTTGATGGTTTGGTTGATTTAGGATAGCCAGGAACCAAGACCGAAGGGGATCGTAGCTCAATACGGAGGGTGGTTAACCTTCCCTTTGCATACTGCCGGTTCACGACGGCCCAGATAGCAGAGATTTATTTGATGTGTACTTGCTTTCAAGCATTAGTAAACAAGTTGCAGCCCATTAGGAAGCAAGAGCAGATTCAAACAGTTTGAAGCTCTTTATGAACTAGGTGGAGACTGCCATGCAATACACTTATATCTGCATGTCTACAAGCCTTACAATTTGGGAGATGATTTCACCAAGAAATATCAGTGTTTTAAATACGACTAAAAATATGTCTGAGGTCATTCTGCATGTCCTGATGCACTCTTGTCTGACAGTACAGGCAGGGAGAGGGGCACGGTCCTCCTTTTCTCTTTTTCTTTTTTTTTTTAATTGATTTTTATTCTTCATAACATAGCCAAAAAGAGGAGGAACATATGCTAGAGCTCACGAATGTATAGACACGTTAATTCCCATGAAAAAAACAAAAACCTTCTCTCACTTCTCCTTTCTTATTCTTCCATTACTTCAAAGAATATGATGCAGAACATACAGAAGTGCTCTGCCAAAGACCACAAAATTTACTTTACTGGACCTATCAAATAAATTACCACCCTACATTCTGTAACTAAAACATTTTTGTGGCTGTCCATGCACAAATTAAAACAAATTGGTCCTGTAGAAGCTGGTCATAAGAGCAAAATATTAAGTTAAATAAATATTATTTTTAATAATAAAGTTTCAAGCAAAGGTATCGTGGAAGCACTTAAGTGCACGGAAGTTACTTACATGAGGCAGTGCACCCATTACAAATGAAGAAGCCACAAAGAGGTAGAGATAAAGTGAGGGCAGGAGGGGGAAAGACCTTTTGGACAGCAATTCAAAAATCTCATCTACAGAGGCACAGAACACCTACACTCCTAGAGCGAGCTCTCCAGATGAAGCCTCCAATCCTGGTGGCAACTATGCAATGGACATAAAAGTAGACGCCTGTGAAGGAGGTGGCGTGAGCATACACACAGCAGTGACTGAGGGACAGCAGGATACCACAAAAAGGTAACACGGTGAGAGGGGAGGATGCCAGCGTCTCAGATAAGCAGTTATGGCCACGTTTACTCAAACTGTTCTGCTGAGTTGTTCCCATTTCAGGCAGAAAACTTTGATTTAAGGAAGAGACTTGCAGTTCTGTCTTCATATTTTTTCCCTTCAAAGCATGAAAGAACTTCCTTCTTCAAAACCAAATTAACAACGTTTACATCCAAAGCAGTCCCAAAAATCTCCATTCTGAACTCTATTAAAAGCAGCAGCAGTTAGTGCAGCCAAACGCTCCAACGACGTATTTAATAGGCTACAACATTTCTAAGGCCCTACAGCCCAAAGTCTGCGATCTGGAACCCACCCAAGAGCAATGACTGCTACAGAGAAGACTGTTATCTCCCATGGCTGTGCCCGCTGCCAGCCCTGCCACGACCAGGGCAGGGACTCTCCAGCTGCAGACAGCCGTCACACAGACCACCTCTCTAGCAGGAGGAAGCCTGAAGGAAGGAGACAAATTAGAAATGGAAGATGTGCCAAGCATGTAAACACAGCACTAATCTTTCAAACTTAAGGGCCTGCAGTTTTATGGGAGTGTTTTACTCCTTGAGTTTACTGGATCCTCCTTCTCCCAGCCCACTGCTTCCCTTCTGGCATAACTTACTCAGGGTTCCTCCCATCCATTCCTACCTCACATCCTTCAGGTTGGAAGATTTCTCAGATCACTTCCCCAGTTCAACTACTAACAAACGCGGTGGAAAAGCTCCCTTGATGCCAGTGGGGACCACAGCAGGCATCTACCCCAAGCTCTGGTGCGACCATCCTGCGCGCCCAGCACTACTTCTCCCTAGGCGGCCTAAAGGATACTCGGAAAAGCATTTTGATGCAGACTTCACACTTGCCAGTTGTGACACTGGAAAACACAGTTCATGCTGTCTCCTGACAAAAAGCCACACCACGTGTTCTTCTCTGTAAGGCATACATGTAGGAAGGCACAAATACCTTTTCTAGTAAGTTATGCAAAGCAGAAACAGCCTCCTGGTACTACTGCAGCCAACTGGAAGCTAGAATTATATTAATTACAGAGTTCACTTGAACTCCAGCAAGGCTCCGTGAGTCCCAGCACGAAGAGCGCTTGCCTGAGCCACCCTCCCCTCGGGCACCTCCCTGGCTCCACGGGCCAGGGAACATGGCTACGAAGGGCAGGCAACCTTCCTGCCGTTGTCATGCCAGAGCGAGGGGAAGTGAATTCGCACCAAGGCACGCTCAGATCTTAACCAGGCTGAACCTTCAGGACGGGTTTCTCCTAGTTCGAGCCCATCTAACAGGCATGCAGTGGAATTTTTAAAAAGCTGTCAGAGACAGAGCACAAAAAAAGGAAAAAAAGGATGATTTGCATATATCCAAATAATGAAATGAGGGGTTTTTCACTTCCACACTTCAGTATCTCAGAAATAGCCAGGGGAGTATTATCAACTACTACAAGGTCTGACAAATGGATGGATTACCACAAACGCTGACAGGAACAGTTTATTCCCTTTCCCAATGAAAACAAGCAGAAAATATTTTACTCTGAAGGATGATTTTTCCAGCAAACTCTCAAGTTCTCTGAAAACAGCCATAAACACAAAACTGCTCACAGCATGTCTGGTAACTTGAAAAAAAGATGTGGTATGTTAAGCAACAATTTAAAAATACATTTGTTAAGCTACCCTACCGTGTTTCCAAAGTAATGCCATTTAATTGCTTTATTAGATCAATAAAGAATTCTGGATATCAAAAAAACCACCCGTGTATTCAAAGATAAAGACTGAGCTATCAATCGTCTCAAAACAGCCAAGAAAGAAGCAGGAGAAATGACGTGGAAATGAAAAGCCGTAATTAATAACATACAAACGATCAGCATCAGTCCCATCCCTCTTTCTACCCCACGCCCCAGCTGCGCCACCAGCATCGGGCACCCACAGGCGCGCACTCTCAGGATAAACTTGACCCTGCAGCAGCACAGAGCAGCAGAAAAGCCCCTGTGAGGGGGTGGTCCCACGAGCAGGGAGCGCCTCGCCATGCGCCATGGCTCCAGCAGAGGCATCAGGGCTGG
>NW_010420315.1:12519-12825 GCF_000710305.1 Buceros rhinoceros silvestris
GAAAACCCCCACCAGACCCCCCCGCCAGCATGTTCCCACAGTGCAGCTCTGCCCCATGGTCCCCTGGGAAAGTCAGGGGCCCAAAATGCAGTGGACTTGCTCAAGGTGCAGGATGGATTTACCACTACAGCTAGTGGGATACCTACAGGAGTAAGATACAGGTAAAATGAATTATTTTCTCTTCAGCGCTCTTTATCACAGAAAAACTCCACAAATACCATTCACAAACCAGCCTCACCAAAACGCAACAGCAAAGAGCACAAAAGGGCGGATGGGAAAAACGCCCATCTGGTCGCTCACCCGCAG
>NW_010420315.1:12969-28587 GCF_000710305.1 Buceros rhinoceros silvestris
CCCCTCAGCAGCGCAGAGGCAGGGGAGAACCCAGCTTCCAGAGATTCAGGTGAAAGACCCCAAGCACCTCCATACCCGCAGTGCTCCCCCAGCGGTCAGCCTGCTCTCCCAGGTCTGAATCCCTACTCCAAAGGCTTCACATGGAATTAGGCAGCTCTGAGCAGAGGCGTGAGGAACTTACTTCTCCTTGGCCAAGTAATGCCAGGTGAGACATCTCCAGATTAAACTACATGAGTCTTTCTGGCGTTGCGCTCTCCTCTTCCTACCTGTCTATCCATTTCACTAAAAGGCAGGGTAATAAACCGCACTTGGGGTAGCAGGGCATTCAGCTCACAGGCTTCGGTACTTCTGACGTATTCATGAACAGAAGAACAGCCATAATGAAAAAAAAAAAAACAACAAAAAACAAAAACACACACACCTTTCTGGGTCACAGTCCCAATCGTAAGGTTTTAAAATCGCTGGCTGGGAGACTGACTCCCCAGTTGGCTAATGATTCAGCTTTGAAAGCAAACATTTAGTAATTATTTAGTAGAGGGAAGTTGTGGACAGTTACCCCCTGGTGTATTTCCAGAAATGACAAGTATTTTAAAATGCAAATCCACCAATTCTTTAAATACTGCAGCATCCATAATTTGAATATCCCGTGTACATCCTGGCCACATACCATATTGCTAGCAAATATCACAGCGCAAACAGTTTTTCCAAGTCTACATATATCCCCAGAGAGGCATTAGAATGTAGTTTTAAACAATAATACAAAGATAAAAGCATGTTGTGTATGGCGTGCTCTGGAGCAGTTACCATATGCTCTGTCAATAATCTATGGATTAATAGGGCCCCAGTGTACAATAACACGTTGGCCACTCACAGCTCCATGGAAGATTATTCCATTCACCGTGAAAATTAGCTGAGGATTAGCCGTATGTCACAATTTTTCATTCATATTTTTAACTTGGTCAGCTCTACGATACCACTGTTGGAGTTTAGAGGGTTTTTGTTATGCTTATTCTTTAAAGGTCTGATGGTAGTTCCATTAATTTGCACTAATATCAAGGGAACAGGTTCAGGCACTAAATCAGAAGACTGTTAGCTTAACAATTTACTTCTGTCTCCCTAAGAGCAGCTAGACTACAGCATTTTTTAAAAAGATTAATTTAACCTATTATCTGACTACTGACAGTAGATGTAGCTGATACTTGGCAAAACAGTTGAAGAAATAGAGGAAGTACAGGATATAAAAATGTCATTTGTTTTGGTATGATTACTCCCAGCTTGGGTTGTGTTTCTGAGCAATTCAAAACCAAGATGCTTTTCTAAATCTGGCGCTGGGAACAGGCAGTAAAATAGACCTATAAAATCATCTGCAACAGCAACCCCATCTTGTAACAGGCCAAAGTCTCCCGAGTATTTTATTTTCTCGAGGTTTATTTAGAACAGAGGTCTGGATAGCCAGGTGAATATCTGGCTGCCCAATAAAATGTCGTTTACTAGTTACAACCTAACCTAAGGTGTGGGAGGTTCACCCTCCACGCTTTGTGGCTCTAGAGGCTCCTCATACAATCATCAGCATTTGTGCCTTGGCAAAACGACTTCAAAATCATATCAGACTGGCACGCTTCCAGGACAGCATCTTCCACCCGCTCTGTAAGGTGACACACAGCGTGTACAAACAGCACGGCCTGGGAGAGTGAGATCTCCACTTGTCCAGGTCTCCTCAGGGAAAAGGAGATTGTCCTGAATGAATTCAACTCCTCGAAGCACCACTGGCATTACCGTACAGCTGAAGGAAGCTGCTTACGCTTGGCAGAGCAGAACGGTGCCACTTTGGCAGAAATACGTTGCAGCACCTACAACTACGAGCGTGTAAATATTCCAGAGGGTGAGCTGTAGCTCGGTTTTTCAATACATACCCATTTTTTAATTTGTCTGGTAAGCGGTTTGTGCAAAGGATTACTACACAGGGCGAAAGTCCGCCAAGATTGCATTTGCAACCTAAAGATAAAGGTTACCATTAATCACATCTGAAAATGAAGAGAGACTGAAAGCGCAGGGTATTTTTTCCAAGGGAAAAAGAAGTCATGACTATCAAAACGCTTTCAGAAAGAAGGCTGACAGACCATTCCTTCCTGTCCCTCCCCAAAAAAGAAAACTCCTTTAACTAGCTTGCACATAAGCTCAACAGTTTGAACCGAACTGGTGCAGAAAGCCAGAAAGGGGCTCTACGCACGCCCTCACGCATCTGTACAAGTGAAGCCGCGACACTCTGTAGCCCTGTGCTGGTGGCTGAGACAGCCTTCATCAAGCAGCGAACGGGGGACGAGGGGGAAAGGCAGAAACGACGGGAAAACACCTCTTTGCTTCCAACTTTACCTCTGTTGGATTATTTCCAAAACCAGATATAAAACATCCAGTGCTGAAAGGCGATTTTGCCCCAGTTCTAATTTTTTCAACCTACCAGAAGGGCTTTAAAACTTTTCTGTCTTGATCTGACCCAAATGCTGTCCTTCCCCCCGCCGTCCTGGCATTCTTTGTGGTGACTGTTTCAGTATCAATATTAACACTGAAATGTCAGGTTTGTGACACTCCGTTTCCTGTGCTATTTAAAGCATTCAGAACAATTATTCTCCCTGAAATATTAAACGGTAAATTTTTGCTACCTGCCTACAGTTCCAGCGGCCCCAGCTGTGACAGAACGGCACTCAGACCAGTCACATGCCATTTTACACGGAGATGTATTGTTCAGCTTCTCGAGCAGCACTCAATACTCTCCCCAAACCGGCTTTTGTTGTTTTTAGCAAAGCTATACATTCATCCTTTTTCTGGAGTGCAACTGAGCCCTGAATATCCATCAATCTATAGTATTGAGTATTTCAGACTTTTGTTCCACATCTATTCCCTAACTGATAGCAACTGATAGCTCAGGGAACCACTGAGCTTTTTTTAATATTTATGGAAGAGTAGTTCTTTCCTTTATCATTTCTACCGCTCTTTATAAAAAGACTCTTTCCTGTTGCCTTTTTTTCCCCTGTTTCAGTACTCAGTTGAGTCTCTTTCTTTTGTAATTACCTAGACTGCGGTGACGTATCTTTGGCTATAAGGGGTATTTTTATTGTAACATGTAGGTGTCTTTAAAAGCAACGTACATTATTGCTGCGTAGCTGAGAACACACTGAACTGCCGTTCCTTCCCACCAAGCTGCCAAAGCTTTGGAGAAACTTTCATATCATGGTACAAACTGGAAATAATGAAGGCCTATCGCTCTATACAGAAAGGTGCATGTTAGATAGATACGTTTTTCTCCTTGTCAAACAACAGCTTTATAGGATGCACAAAAACCACACCGAGCCTTCCGCTAGCAGACGACACTACAAAACGAAATATCCCAAATAACTCAAGGAAAGCTTTATTTTCAGTGCATGGCTTGGTCATGTCATCAAGTACTTCAGTATCATTGTACAGGTCAGTTATTTCCACTGTTCTCCCCTCCAAAAGCAGAGGCTGATTTCAGAAAGAGCATGTTTCCTTCAGTCGTGATTAACTTCACTCCAAATCTGAGCCAAAGGGGTCTGATCATAACCCTCCAAAAGTCAACAGGAGAAACACCAGTGGGAACAGGGCCTATAACAACACGTCTACAGTCATCAACAACCCTAAGTTACATAAACACCCGATAACATCTCCATACTGACTGGTCATCAACATTTCCAGTCTAATCTTTCTACTTGGGGGTGGCTGGAGGTTGGACACTACCCATACTTCTTTCCAGCTGCCTGAAAGGAATTGGTTTGGAGTGATGCAAGGCACTCCCTCTCCTCCAGAGACCTGCCGACGACTAACAGAACCCTCATTCTTCATACAAATCAACAGGATCCTACCACCTCAGGCTGAAATCGGGGTCACCTGCTTTACTACAACGTCCTTTTGCACGTTCATAAAAGGAAGCTTTGGTTTTGTTTTGGAAAACCAAGGGCCACTAGCTTTTTCATGTGGTGCGTCATGATGGGAAATAATCAGGGTTAGAAATGCAACAATGAGGTTTAAATAACAGCTCATGAATAATGTGCCCTGCAATTCTTCATCATTCTGTTTACACTGCATTGAGAGTTATAAATTAAGTCATAAACAGCAAAACCCAGTCTGTCAAAACAAGGGGCTTGTCACAAACACTTTCTACAAAATAGCAGGGGTAATACTAACATCACAACCAGCATCCTTGCCACTCCAATCAGCAAAATCGTCCTGGGAGTTGATCTCCTGTGGCACCCAGAAGGACAACTATGTTTGTCTACATACCCAGAGCACTGCTAGAGCTGAACTCGATGTTAAAGAGTCTGAAGTCCTTTGGACACGACGGAAGACACAGAAAAACAAACTCCATTGGACAATATGCAATGCATGCTACTGTTAGTTAATTCCCATTCATGGCTTAAGCTGAAGCTGTTCCAAAACCCCCATTATGGTCCATTCTGAGAATGACCGCTAGCAGAAAACCACAAAACTTGCCCTTAGTTTAACCAACCCACCAATACAACTTTATACATCTTTCTAAACTGAGCCCAAGACTTCCTTCTCCTTTCTGCTCCTGGACAAATGCTAGTCTTAGGCCCACCAAACGGCACTGATCAAGAACCAGCTCTAGAAGTACTTCTCCTTCTTTCTGCAGAAATCAATTGCTAAGGGGACCAACACGAACGGCTTTTAGAAGCGATGTGGGTAAAATCTGAGTGGAACTGCTTCATGCTTTAGTTGAGAGGTCTAGCTGCAGGAAGGAGCATACACGTTGCCCTGAGATTTTACAGTAAAATAGGACTGCTCCTTCTCTTGCCCTTCCAGGACTCCCCCCCATCTACTCATTTATCTTCAGGCCTCCTTAGATGTCTTGAACAGGCATTTGCAAAATGGTCCTCCCACTGCCCCCCGCCCCCTGAATTTCCAACCGCTTGTCCACGCTGAGGAGAACTTGCCCTGAGGACCCCAGAGCACTCCCCTCTGCAGAAGCTGGGCCAGAAATGGCATGGCAGACACCAGCAACACGGCACTAGCTAGGTGAGGTGAACCCTACCCGGAGGCTCAGAGCAGGCTCCTTCTCCAAGGCCAAAACTTCTCAGTGTTTTGCCTGAGGTAGGAACACACGGTGTTTATACACTTTTGCTGACAGGTGAACAGCTTTGCTCTCAGCAGTAACCACATTTTCTTTTGAAGCCCTGAACTGAAGGTAAAAGATGATCCAGTATTTTGGTATTCACACATCACAGCCTTTCTCAAACACGAGACAAAGAAAAAAACTCAGCAACAAAACTTCCAGCTATAGAGCAAGCCCCACTCACACAGGCCTCAAAAGCTCTTACTTTCCGTGCCCATCCAAGAACACAAATTGCCCAAAGACTGAACACTGGCTCTCCACAAAGGACCTCTGAGCCCACTGGAGTGTCTCAGCTCGCTGCCAGCCTGCCGGCTCCCAACAACCCGGCCCTTGCACCTAACAAAACCGCCCTCAGCCAGCTACAGCAAAGCACTTCACCATCAAGACTGCAGCTTCTTTTCTACTTGTACAAGTCTCTGTGAAACACAGGAAAACCTCCCTAGCAGGAAGGGAAATCAGTGGCCACAAGCACGCCACAAAAACAATAGCCATATTCAGGGAAAGCGCGGTCCAGGGGCAGGGGCCACAACACACGCTAAACGCCCCCCGAGACGAACCATCCGTAAGAACTCTCGACAACCAAGCGAAGGATGTGGCAAAACTCTCATCAAAAATACAGTAAGGGCAGTGTCTTTGGGGGGGGGAAGGGACAATTTGGCATTTGCAGAGCTCACAAGATGTCTTCATACACTTCCCTGACTCCTTGCCAGTAACTATTCAAAAAAGACCACTTAACAAGCAAACAGGTCTTCAGCACAACAAATAATAAAAAAGAGAGCAAAGCTGGTGCTATTTAAATATCATGAAACATTCTGCTAATCATGCACAGATGGAAGTACAGACGCTTCTGCCAGACGCCTTGTTCAGAAACTTTGCTCTATTTTTAATTATTTGATGCACAGAGGACCTGTTTGCTGATTAAAAGGGCACTGCCTTTAAGAGGACTCCATCAATAGGGAGCCTAACCTTGCTTTTAAAAGTAGTAACTCACACCTCCGAGCTCCCTCTCGAGTTTTCTAATCTTACAAGCCTGTGGTTGGCTTTTTTCAGACGCTTCTCTCACCTTGGGAAACTGTCTATGCAGGGGAAAAGTCAAATGAACTATAGCTATTTAACAAGCTATTGTTAAACATGCTAATTTTAATGTGGAAAATGTGTGTTTTCCTCTACTCTCCTTTAGTTTCTATCCTTTTTGATGTTACTTCTAACAAGAAGGAGTATCAATTTTCAAATACAAGCATTATTTTGGACAGTTTTATGTTCAGACAAAAGCCCAGTTTTTTGAGAAAGCCTATCATCTCCAAAATTATCAATGAACATACTTATTAAATTGCTGGGGGGGGTTAAATTACCACAGCAATACTCAGTTCTTGGCAAAAACACAGCGATACATTTAAAAAAAAAAAAAATACCTTTTTTTTCCACTTCATACCTTCTGTGAACTTCACTCATTCAGCGAGCACTTCATTCCTGTACTTCTCCAGAGCCAGACGGGAATTCTTCCCTCCCTGAAGAGCCTCACTCGAATTGCATACCATGTTCAACTCCTTTTCTCTTTCTCAATGAAGTGCTTTTTCAAACATTCTTTCCTGGTTTATCTCACATTTTATTTTGAAAGTTTTGCAACCGGTTACTACAGAGCTTTGCCACTGGAGCAGAGTCATGGTGTAAGAGCAACTGGAAGCCCAAGGAAAACCACGCAAGCTGTTACTTTTGTCCCACCAGTATGACACATGAAAAACTATTTTATTTTCAAAGATTACTAATGTTAACAATTTTAAGTGCTCCTTTGATGAGGCAGATCACATAATTTGATAATAAAAGAACAGTGACCCCATTATCTTATGAAAAAATTACCTACAGGGGGTGGCTCCCGGCTCACACTTAGGTACAGAGAAAACAACTCAATTAATTATTTGTTTTTACAATGCCAGCATGTAGTATTACATAACCAAATATATGCAACTGATTTGTTAGAGACCAGCTGACAAGCCTGAAAAGCAAAATGCCTGCAGAAGAGACAGTGCAGCTGGAAGCCAGGGGCACGCGGGTCTGAAACTCCAATGTTCGGCCAGGGAAATGGGCACCCGCAGTGAAGCTTCGGAGAAGGAATAAAGGGGGTTTCCCCATGAGCAGGGGAAGGCTGCACGAACTGAAAGGCTTGTCCAGGCACATCATCAGAGTTGCAAAGTCCCAAATCCAGCCATGACTAATGAATAAGGAAGAGAGGTAGATGAAACACCACTCAAATTTGCAGTTCTGCGGAAAACTGCTGAGGCATTGAAACCCTCTGAGCAGAAATGGATTTTAGACGTATAGAAACATACACAAAAATTCCAGCCACAGAAAGGGCCAACACACGGTCATATAGCGCAGGTAACAACCCTGGTGAGGGAGCCATACAAGTAGGTCAGATACGCTGCAGTGAGAACTGCTGAGCACAGGAGAGTCTTGGTAGAGGAGGGGGTGAGGAGAACCATTAATTGGCCAGCAATGAAAGAATAAAGTCTGGAAGAGGTTAAAATGAGACAGAAGGATGAAAGTGAGAAACACCGCTTGGGCTGTATAAGGAAGGATTAGTCTAATTCACCAACACATCCACCTGAAGCACAGGAAGGAAAGAAGACCAAGGACACCTGACCAAGGAACAGTTTTCGTTTCCTCTTCGCTTGGAGGAAAAGCCCAGTGAATGCTGAACTGCCCCATCTACCAAACTCAACTACCAAATAAGCAGTGGCTCGTCAGCAACACTGACCTGCCAGCAACAGCTCCAGCTCCAGAAGGCCACGACACACCCAGAGACGTCAAGCCAGATTCCACACTGTCGCACCACATTTACCCCCATGTGGTTCCATTTAACCCATCCAAGCAAACCATCTCCACTCAACAAGTACGACTCCCTAGGTAACGGGCGTACTCGACTGCTGCTGGTTTATCTGCCTCAGATGCTTTCTATAAACCCTGTACGCAGCCCGATTCTCCTCAGGGCCCTTTCTGGCTGCGCTCTAACAGATAACAGCATCTGGACAGCACAGTTGTGTAACAAATGTCATCCTTCCACTCAGGAATTACTTTAATTCACTCAGTCACTACACACTGTTTTCCCCCGGAGTCTGCTGCTGCGCTGCAATCAAAACAACCTGGTGGTGACCGACAAACTGCCGGACAGATGCACCCATGCGGGTTTGCATCGTTCTCACAGCTAAGGACCAGGCTCCAGGACTGAGTTAATCCATCAGCTTGTGCAAACACGGAACAAAATACAAAATTTTACTCCTCCTTTGGCCCTTCAGTGTCGTAGTACCACATATTTTTTAAGACTCTGTGTAACACACTTGTGCGCTACCCAAACAAACACCATTTTAAACTACAGATGATTGGTCTGAAAGATCCACCACCATCATTTGTCCCTGCAACACAGAACACAGATGCGTTACAGAGACAGCACTGCTGTGTCACTTACCTCCCCACAACGTAATTAATCAACTGTCACATTCACAAAGGAAATCACAAGTGATTGCCAAGGCTGTGTCGTTAACGACAAAAATATCAGGCCACATCACAGCAGAGATCCAAAGAACTTTTGCAAGATTGTTAAGTGGGAAACCCAAAACTCATCCCTGATTCAAAGAAGAGACAGACAAGGTCTAAGCAAAGAAGCAAAGCCGTTTCTTGGTTCTGCAAACTCAGAGATACAAATGTAAAGTGCTTGCCCAAATCCACCCCTGCATCTTTGGCTGTTCCACCAGCAAGGGCTGCTCACAGAGGAGTCACACGAACATGGCTCAGGGTAGCTTAAAACATTAGTATGTGTTTAAAACCTCGTGTTAACTGAAAGATCATGCTCATGATATTCACGTGGTAACCGAAATACCAGTGTGGGTGTGTCTGGGGCCAAACATTTTATTCAAAAGTTCGATCTGAATGACAAGCTGGGGGAAGAAAATCCTCTGGGCCAAACCTGTAGCCCTTAGGCACAACCTCTTCTGAAATCACAGGCAATGCTGCCCGAGTCGGGTCTCAGTGCTTGGGGAAACGCCAAGCCCTAAAAGGAAGATGAACAGAGGGTGCTTTGGACAACTCATGGGTGGACAGACGACCTCTGAGCAGGCTGTTGAGGACTAGCCCAAATCACCACCTCGTAACTCTTTGCTGGCCTCTGTACAGTGAATGTGACACCACGGCTCAGGATGCAGGTGCCTCCGCAGCAGCTACGATGGTTTGTAGAAGGATCTGTCAAGGGACAACTCCCAGGTACATAAACAGACCTTTCAGATCACAGGTGGAACATCCTGCTCACGGTTCTGGTTTTTTCCTGATTCTTATGGAGGATTTCTGTACTCAGTAATGCCTATACAGCACCACCTGAAATACCCTGAATAACTAAAAAAATTAAATAGGATAAAAAAATAAACTTTAAAAAAAATGTAGAAAACAGTTCAGTGATCTTCTGTTGAGTTTTAATGGTTTCTTTTATGATGCTCTGTACTTTCTGCATTTTATAGAACGCAAAGTTTTATCTGTTCTTCTCTCTCATATCTTTGCTTTTAAAACTTGACATTTTCTATAGAAAAAGAATCCGAAAAGCAAAATGAACTTAATTTTGTATTTAAAACGTTTTAAAAACAATCACCCAACTACAGCAAACATACAGAGAGAGAGAAAGTAATTCCTGTTCATATCTGAATTCTGTACTTCAAGCCACCTTTGATCAATGTGATTAATATTCCTTTCAAAAGATTTTATAGCTGGTGTACTTCATGAACACGATTAATCTGCTCTGAATTCTATGTTTCATAACATTACCGTTCCTCTGATTAATTTTACAGAAAACACGTGTAACTATGTACGAATGCATCTTTCTCATTGATAAAACAAGCCTGTGACACAGCTCCCAGTGCCGGCCAAGAGCTAGTGCTGCGAGTAGCTCATAAATCAACCAGCCTGATGATGCAACGTCACGGGAGCTAATACACATGATACTACACTTCTTATTCAAGGAAAAACAGTCCAATTCTCAGCTTATAGCACCGGCTCAGCTAAAACGCGACTCTTCAGGCATCGCTGTCTGTGGGATAATGTCCCCAGCTCATCAAAGTGACTGTCACCGACCCATAACTTTCCTCTGCTGAAGTCAATAACAAAATTTTAATCAAATTCAACCGTACGGTTTCACACAGTTCAGTTTCAGAGGCACTGGGTCTGAACAGGACCCACGGGCTCTTGATCTGCAAGAGAGACTCACTTCGACCTTACCAAGACTGCCATGAGGCGGCTGATGTCACTTCAGCCCATAAACTCCCTTGCCTGGCGCTGCAGGCACCGCTGAACTCAGGTACCCTCTAGGAACACTGCGATGTTGTAATTAGCAGGGAGACTTGTAACACATTCCCCAGCCAGAAACAAGGGTTGCTGTGGCCATTGCAGCAAAAGAATGTGAAAAGGGATTGGGGAGGAATGAAAAAAGACAGGTAACAGTAGAGAAAACACAGTGACACAGTTTATTGAAGTATCTCATATTAAAACAACGTGACAACCACTAGGATCAGCCAACCTGCTAAACGGGTACTGCAAAACATAGTAGGTTTTTTTAAAGAATAAAACTTCCTTTGAACTGATTATTTCAGTGGAGAGGAGAAATGATACACAGAAGGTATCTCTGACACAAACTTCTGCTTCTTAATGTCTCAATTACGTTAGGTTTTGGGTTGCTTTGTTGCAGAAACGGGGTATTTAACATCCTGCTTGCAGTGCAACAGGAATGCAACCCCCTCACGTTAAACTTACCGTTGACTGTGACCTGTGAACATGTCTTAGTCTGGTTTCAATGCTCCTATGGCAAGGCTGAACAGCGTATGGAAAAGAATGATATCCCCAGGCCTGCGCTGTCGTTTCTGAAGCTCAGATTAAGCACGGTACTCTGCTCAACAAGCTCATCACTGTTAAGTAACTCATCAGAAAATAAAGAGGGAATTATCACATGGGAATTGCCAAGTAATTAGTTCTCTGAAGCAGATGACATACAACTGTTAAAGGGAGGGGCTTCCCTGTTAGTCATATGTCAGAGCAGAGCCTACTAATCTGTAAATAAAAATGCATTCCATGTGATTAGTGCTACGGGTTTTTAACTGCTACTGGTACATGGAGAATAAACTTATAACTTCTTCTAGCGTAATAATCTACTAGGGTTTTTTTTTCTTCTCTTGCCTACAGTGAATTTTCAAACCACTCTGGGCCTACCTGCTGTCAGATTATCTGGGGAAAGCTCTGAATATGGCACAGTACAAGGCAGGGGATGTGCTCAGGAGCTACGGAAGGGCAGAAATGCATTTAATATGAAAGTAATTTGAAAGATCACTATCTACTCAGCTACTTCACATGGCACTGAAAAGAACCCACACCAACGAGAAAATATTTACTAGCACAGAGTTTCCGAGCACAGTAAAGGAGAACGAAGCCTGGTTTTTGTCATTATGCTACTTCATTAAAGGCTTTCTTTCAAGTTAAATTTACTAAATGGCATGGGCCTTCATGCGTGGGTACCTGACAAACAAAAGCGTGGCAACAGTCACAACCACACTCCAATACAAGAAACACTTCAACATTTCTACCTTTTGTAGAGCAAAGAGTGACTCTACAAATCCTTCGGTCGGGTTTACAGCTAGTCCCAGAATGGGCCGATTGCTGCTAACTGATCAGAAAATAAGGAATTACCAACTTGGGGCTTGCCTCCACTGCAGTATCTCTCCAGCAGAAACCCCTCAGCCAACATCCTCAAACCCAGGTGGAACCACTCGGGCTCCCACCCCAAAGCCTACCCCTGGTACTGAGGCACACCAAAGGCCACCGCCTCACCGCCGCCCAGCACACACAGCTGAGGGGCAGGGCAGGAGGAGGACACACACAGATGCTGAGGGGTTGCATCAATCACACCTTGCACCCAGTCAGCCCACCACGTTGGGCGCCCAGCACGCAGAAGTCCTCCATCCCTCTAATACGTGAAAGGTCACGGCTGAGGTGATGGGGCTGAGGGGACCACAAAGCCTCACTTTTAAGAGATCAATCTGCCTTCCCATCGCTGAACTTAGTTTACCTTTGACTTACACACAAAACAAACAAAAAAATATTAAAATTATTTCTAATCACTATCCAGTTATACCTAGTTCACATCTTCATTTTATTTGTGCTCTTCATACGTTGAACATCTCCGTCACGTACCTTCTCTTAGCCCTACAGCCACTGCAGGCCTTCACGAACACCATGAGAGGAAAGAAAGAAAAGCAGCTATGGTAACAGGACACTGATATGGCAATTGAAAAGCCACCACTGGAGGCTTTTTCTTCAGATAGAGACGGATTAGCTCTTTTTATGTTCACTGCAAAAAGGCCACAGTGTTGTCCATTTACAGAGCGCAGAAGTCTGCATAAAACAGAAATTCTGTCTTATATACAAAATAAGTCATGTTAGGTGGTGAACAGACATACCTTGGAAAATTCAGCAAAGAAAAAAAAACTCTTACAAATGGGCTGCAGCTGTAAATTGAACCCAGTACTATATTGTGATTAATGGCTATGAAGTGACTCGACCGTGGGAAAGATTAAAACGAACTCTTTAGCTGTTAAAATGTCCAGTGTTTGGTGCAAAATCCTCTCCACACAACTGTTCAGAAGAAAGCATTTGCCGACATGGAACGAGGCAGTGCACACTTTGAACAAACATAACTATGTTTTGAGGAGTGGGCTGAAATTACCTAAAGTGATGATTAAAAACAAGCAAAAAACCCAAACAAACTGCATCTCTTTTTATTTATGTTTTATTTGTACTAACCCCTGTGTCCTCCTTCAGACAAGATGTTTAGCAGGCTCTGCAAGGCCACTGCTCAAATCGGAAGGGTAAGCGTGTGCCTGGAGCTCATAAACAGCCACAAAATTCCTCATGTGAGTAAAGCCGTGAACGCCTGCGCAGGGCCATCAGGTTTCTGAGATCTGATTTTGGATGCGTCCAAACACATCCAGCGTTTGGTCCCTCTGACAGGCTCTGCAGTAACCACCCAGGTCTGCCTAAAACCGAGCAGGGCTGTCGCCACCTTCACTCCGGAACAGGCGCAGAAGGCAGGAAGACGATGGGTCTCAGCACGCGATGCTGCCTTGAGCTGTAAAGCCTTTCCGCGGCTGCTCAATGCACAGCACCGGGTCACGTTTCTTTCACGTGTTACTACTGTGAGCTCCCCCCGCTACGTTCAGTGACAGAGAACGTTTGTCATCAGGCAGCTTCTACTCCAGCAACTTTTATTTCACTCACTCAGTTTTACAGCAGGGCTGATTTTGATCGTTCCGTCGAGAAAATGAGAACTAACTAATGAGGCCAACAGAGGAATCCCCAACCTCAGTGACTAACATGTCCAACAAGCGCAAAGGCAAAACAAAGCTGATCTAAGGTCCACAAAACCACTCCATTTTAAACTGCCCTGGTACAGAAAAAAGCAGCAGAGAACTATATACCGGTCATGCACCAGACTCAACTAGGTTACTTCTTTTATCCAAAACGTTTCCTTAACATCTGATACATTCTTCCTCACGTAATCACAGGAAATGCCAGATGCTAAAATATTTGAGGCGACTTAGCAATACGCTGCAGATAACCTGATTATTCATAGGATTTGACCAACGCACTATAAACAATTACTGCTTCCAGTTAAGAGGGAGAAGCCTTTCCTGGAGTAATCGCTCTGGCAAAGAAATACCATTTCATACAACCCAAGCGCTAACTCTGAAAAACTGAAATGCCTTATGGAAATTACAATGCCCTAGCGAAGAGCTTCTTTCTACTCCATCTCCGAGTCCATAGCTGCTACCCAGTCAGTTTTCTTCCAGAACAGAAAGTTGAAATGTGTCACAGTATGGGCGCTCCGTCTGGTTTTTTCACTCTCAAGAAATTCTTACTGCTCTGAAGAGATGTCGTGGTTACAGTCCACCCCCACCATTCAAGCTCATTCGTAAACCGTAACAGGCATGTCTCTGCACGTAACTGCTTGCTTAGACAACTTCCCCTTAAGGCACAGCACCCTTCCCCGCAGCCGCAATAAAATGGAAATGATGTGCTGCATACTTCTCTACAACATGCTGTATACATTCAAAAGTTATTCCACAACAGAGACTTTCTGAGCAGCCTCTTGTAAATAGAAAGCTACAGTAATAGAGTTTGCTGGTTGTAAATAGAAAAAAATATATCCTTTGATTTTCTGCAAGTAACCACTACATCTCATTTTCTTTTATTCAAAGACAAAAGCAATTTTCTTATGACCCTTTATCTTTATTTTTTTTTTTGGTAAGCATTAGCAGTACTGCCAATCCCAAGCACCCAAAAATCATATAACGGATCAAAAAAAAACAGGCTGGCTTAATGACAATCAGATTAAAGAAACAAAATTAAAATGTATGTTCTTTTTATTGGCAGTGTGATTGTTGAGCCTTGAGACTTGTTTTTCTCAAGGTATTCTCCACAGCCATATGGAAAAGAGAAAGAGAGAGAGAGGAGAGGGAGAGCAGACTGATATACGTGCACTATCACATCCTGTCGGGCTACAGCATTCCAGGGAAAAAAAAAATACATCAGAAGAACTTAAAACATTCCTCAAAGCAGAGCAAGAGACACCCAGGCACATCAGCAGGGACTCATTATCCTGGGAAGAATCCTTATGCCAGACAAAGTTTAACGCATGGGAGGAATTCAGGATGCTGGAAAAGTCCAGCAGGCTTTGAGCAACAAGAACCACTAAAATCATCCACAGAAGTGCAGGATCTATACAATTCTAAGCGTGGCATTTTACAACAAAAAGAAAAGCCTGTAAACTTTTCCATTCATACTATCACATTCTACTACCTGAATGTGCGCTGACTTGAGGTGAGCAAAAACCCACTCATCTGGAACCCACCGTCCCGTAAATCACCCAACTGAGTCACCAGAGTTAATGGAACGTTTCTGATTCTCAAGGACCTCTGCTGCCAGGCAGGGGAAGTACAAACACCTCGCGCGTAGGTACAGGCACGGGTAAGGCGTCCACACCAATACAAGCCCAGAGCAGACAGCGTGCACTTGGTAGAGGAAATAAAAGGCACTCTATTCTCACCTTATTGGCAGTGCATATCTGTGTGGCGAAGACAAAAGTGAAGGTGGTCACTGTCCTACAGGGGTCAAGAATAAATTCACAGCTTGTATTGCTCGCCCATCTGGCTTGGCCTCTGATGTGACTGCTGATCCAGGCGTGGAGGAGACGGAAACCAAAACAACAAGAAACAAGAACAAAAACACAGTTAAGAGTCAGACAATTTACAACAAGCTAAGACATCCTAACGAAGACCGAGAGAGAATGTGTTTGCTATTACTCAAGCACAAATAAGCGATAGATTTAATCCTGCAGACAGAGCACATACAGGAGAGAGCAGAGCCCATTTATTCAAAGAGAGCGCTCT
>NW_010420315.1:28674-31565 GCF_000710305.1 Buceros rhinoceros silvestris
CTTTCCCTAGATGGGATCTTAATGAGGTGAGGAATCATCAGCGAGTTGAAATGACTGTCTTTGCTGCCAACAGAACATATTTTATTTGAGGAGGGGCATCATCCAGAAAGCACACTGCTGCAACTACTACTGTCAGGTGGAAAATAATCAGCTTTGGGAATGCAGCATTATTTACCTGGTGCATTATTTTGTCATTAACAGTGGCACACAGAGTCAATGGGTATTACTCCAAATTACTAAATCATATAAGCAAAGAAAAACTCTACCGATGGGGGAGGGGTGTCTACTTTCGTATTTTTGCTCTGTAAAATGATAAAGAGCCAACACTGCCGACATCACATATTAAACAAAATATATTGTGGGGTTTTTTTCATTCGGAATCTCACCAAGTATTTTTATCACTCTTGGGACAAATAGAGGATTTAGTGGAACCATTTCTCCCTCACTTCACTGAGAAGCATTTTTGCTGTTTCAGTTTATAAGAGTACTTACTCGTTCCTATTTATGGAAGGATTTACGCGCATACTTAACTCTAGGTAGGTTCTTTAATCACTCCTCATTCAGCAAAACCCTCCCTGGGACACACACGGAAGTACCTTTGCAGAGCGGGACCAATGCACACACACAGCTTGGCATGTGTTGTACAACCACCATGGACTACAGCTTTGAGAGAAAAAATGAAGCATTATATTCTCCACACATGCACCGAGATCAAAAAGGAATTGAGGACATTGATCCGTTTTCTTCTCTTTCTGCAAAAGTCAGGAGTCTGCAAAGTTTTTCACGTTTTAGAACATGTCACGTATAAGCTCAGCCAAAACGAAGTCAGAATCTTCAACCTTTTTCTATAAAGTGTGTAAACCACTGAACTAGGCTCCAAAATATATCGCCTTTATCCAAAGAGCTATTTATGCCCTTATAACCTTGCAGAAAGGCAAAACGGGAGGAAGAGGTCAGGATTTTCAGTTTGCAAAGTAGAGGCTCCTGAAGTCCCTGGGATACAGCACGTCATCTCTTTGCAATTAAATATTTACCTGTGCCCAGCCTGCTGTACTCCTGTTTCTCCTGCTAATTATATTTTTATTGGTTGGTTACGGCAGCCTCAGCAGAGGCTTACAACTCAATCTGTGACCTGCACCCTGTGATTGTACTCGCCGTACCTGCACGGTCCTCCAGCTCATCCACAACCCGCGTGCTTAGCCCAGGCAGCCACGCAGCCTGACTCCTCTCCAGCAGCACCGGCATGAGCTGCCTCGCACGCTGGAGTAGCTTTGCAGCCAGCCAGCGCTTCAGCCCATCTCTGCCTCCCGTGCTTCTGTACCGCGTTTCCCTTTGGTTGGCGCACCACGACAAACACAGCACACGGTACGAACGACAACGATGACAACCCCGGCTGCCGGCTACCGAGATGCGCTGCGAAACTTCAGCACGGAGAAAATTAGGCCTTGGGATTGTTGGACAAGCTACATTACTAACACCATTCCTTTTTACAGTCTGATGTTTAAATCCTTAGTTGCTTTCCAGGTGACTGCACTTAAGGGTCTATTTTCTTAATTAACAGGAAACTAGGCCACTGGATCTATTACATAAAAATTTCTGTTAAGTGAAATTCCAGGTCCCTTGTAAACGTCTTTTAAAACACGACTAGTTTCTTTTCAACCTTTCTAAATAAATTCAATCAGCCCAGAAGGGCGAGGGAGAAAAGCTGCACTGTTTATTTTCAGAAGTCTTTTAACTGCATATCTATGGCCTTTTGGAAAATAATTACTTTCTAATGCTCTTAGTCACACAGGTAATTTGTCTTACAGTAAAATATGTACAAGCAGCACGGGGCTGACGAAGGCTCACTCCACGGGAGCCAGCCACTCTCTCCAGCCCGACCTCCTAACAAGCTCCTCTATTTCAAGCCACCTCCTCAGTACAGAGGCGGCCGTGCCGAGCAGAGGATATCGTCTCCTTACAAGAAGGGCGAGTTAGCTGAGGCACTAAAAAGCTGCACTTCAGGTGTAGGAAACTGCCTGCGAATTCTCCATCCCCTCACCGTTAGAGGAGAACTGCCCCAGCTCGTTAGGCAGGTTGAGACCTGCAAACTCGTCACACTGAACCTGAGCCCGCAGCTGCCTGGCCCCACACAAGCTGAAGCACCGACAGGCATTTCTCGTTACCTCCTCCAGCTGCGGTGCTTCACCAGCCCCACGATTAAAAGATCTATTTTCCTGAGATATTTCTGGATTGCATTATGTTCCAGCCTGGTACTCCACACACTGGGGAGCTGTGGGTGCTGATGACTTCTCATCACTGAGACACGAACTCCTCCGGGCCAAGTTCAATATTGGTGTAAGCGCCACGCAAGATTAGCGACTGGAATACGGGTGTTAACCACTTCGGCAGACACTTAACGCGGCTCCTTAATCAGGCAAAAAATCCTATTTAAGCCCACAGTGCTTTTTGCTGTAAAAAGATAAGAGAGAAACTAATGGTGATCCGCAGCAGATCACTTCCTGAGCTCCCTTACTCTACTACACGCCTGGATTAGGTCCAATAAATGGAGTTATTCTAGATACACACCCATGTAAGTGGCTCACAATCCTGTCCCCTGGAGTCACTCCAGATTTATGACATCAGAAGAGGGTGCCAAATTTGGTGCCTTTAAAAAATTATACCTACGTTTAAAGTGGCTCAGAAAAGTAGTGTCCAAACACTGGGAATGAAAACAAATACACATTCCTTGGTTAAACAGGTTTTTAAGAGCAGCGTGTGGTTTGAAACTCACCAGACTGGCGTATTTCAAGGTATTTCTAACTTTGTGGCAAAAAAGACTCCTGCTCCATGGCTGTAATATTTTTATGAGCACAAATGCAAAAAAAAAAAAAAAGAAAGAAAAAAGGGCA
>NW_010420315.1:31588-33517 GCF_000710305.1 Buceros rhinoceros silvestris
CCATGGCTTTAATATTTTTATGAGCACAAATACAAAAAAAAAAAAAAAAAAGAAAGAAAAAAGGGCAAAAAAATTACCAATGTCAGAAATTAGTTATTTACTGATGAGAAAATTGTTTTTAATAGTATATACTCTGATTTTTACCAAAAGAAAATGAAGTCAGCTTTCATCTAAAACACTAAAAAGCCTAGACCCGGCTAAGAACTACCAAGAGGCTTCAAACCTAAGTGACGACGGTGATATGAGGCATCACTTGTTTTAATTTTTCTGGCCAGATGGTGTAAAGTACAGCGCATAACCAGAGAACAACAAGACTGTGGCCTAAAATATGAATGCTGGAATGGGAACTGTTCTAAACTCCCAAACAGCATTACAGCCATCAAACAGTTAAACCAGCCAGCAGCAAAAAAAAAAGAAAGGAAAACTCCCAGGAAACTTTTATGCAAGCTTTTCTGAGCCCAAAGCACCGCACCTTCATTAATTTGCTAATAATAAACGTGAGTGGAGCTGACGAATTGGCTGCTCCGCTAGCATGCCACGCACCGTCCCCTCTGCCTGGCACGACAGCAGGCAAAGAACACCCTTCCCCAGAAGTTCAGCCATTAGGAAGCCACCACCGGCATCCTTCAATTTTCAGCAAGCCCAAGGCGGCGGCTGCGCTGGCCACACGCCCCCGACGCGGCTGAGGGTGGCAGCCCAGTGGGTTGCCCGTTGGGCCAGGCGTAGGCACACCTGACTGGACGGTGAACACCGTCTGTTACCATGGCAGCCTGATCTAATTACATGACTGATCAGGGCTGGAGTAAGCGCGCTGAAAGCCTACACCACTGACATGTCGCTGCGTGACGAGAGAGACAGACAGACAGGCGAGCGCGGAGGAAAATCTATTGACTTCTGCCTTATGTAAAAAGTGAGGCGATTACAGCCAGCATCAACAAAAAGACCTGCTGCCTGCAAAACACCAGCCCGGTTTTACCAACAAATTAGGTGCAATAACGTGCAATTACAACTTACTATTATCTTGCAGCATCGCAAAAATAACTACGGCGCAATATTTTCCCCGGCCATTCTCGGTTTCCCCGCTGCCTCATTCATAACCCTTGCTCCGTATCATCAAACTGAACCGTCTCCATCACTCATCCAGAAATAGATTAACACGAAGACGGGTGTTTCCTTCAGGGAAAAGCTGCGTTTGAAACTGAAATTAAAAGTCCTTGACTTCTCGGTGTGTAGGCAGAGTAACTCACTACGCCTGACCACATCTGACACGTAAAGTAACCATTACTGCATAAAATACATAACCATGAGCGTTAAAGGTTAAAGTGTAACCTGCCTTACAAAATATGAATTTCTTTACCATATGAAAGGGAAAAGGTCTCCAGCAAAGGTCATCTACCTGCACCCTTGCCGATCCGTACACAGGCAACATTTGTACGGAGGGAGGTTTTACAAACGGGGATTTCTTCGTCTGGGCATAACAGGAACACTTAAAATTTTTCCCCAATCCCACCAGGGAGTTCGGGCTCGCGGGGGAAAGATGCTGCTCGGAGGAGTCCCTATTACACAGCATACGGTAAACAAAATAAAAATAGCCCGTCGCTCCCCTTGTCTACACAGTGCATTATATAACGGGCTTCCGACTTGTTTTCTTTTCTATTATTACTCTTCAGTAATTCCTCCTCTTCAGTAACAGGCAAATCGCTCCCAATTCTGTCATTTTATTATTATCACTATTACTATTACAGTAGGAGCTAACGTTTTCCAGCACGCTTTAATTCAGACTTTAATATTCTCACGAATCGCATTGCATTACGGCACGCAGAAACATGCACGGGGACGCCTGTTTGTTTCCTGCCGGTAAATTACGATGCCTTAGGAAACAAAACAAACACACCGACCCCCGCACCCCCGCCAGCCAACCGCCCAGCC
>NW_010420316.1:0-1649 GCF_000710305.1 Buceros rhinoceros silvestris
CCGGACCGCGGGGCGAGGTGAGTCAGGTAATGGCCGAGCAGGTATAACAGAGGCAGCGCCGAGGAGCGAGACGGGCGTTTCTGCTGGGGGCGCAGCCTCCAGCTGGTGCCGGTCAAACGGCCCGTTTCACAGAATCACGGAGTGCTCTGGGGTGGAAGGGACCTTCAGAGGTCACCTAGTGCAGCCCCCCTCGCAGTGTAAAGGGACATCTTCAACTAGACCAGGCTGCTCAGAGCCAGGTCCAGCCTGACGCGACTGTTTCTGCCACCTTTCTGGGCAACCTATGCCAGTGTTTGACCTCCCTCATCGCAAAAAGTGTTTCTTTTATCTAATCTATCTCTACCCACTTCTGGTTTAAAACCATTACCCTTTGTCCTGCCACAACAGTTTGTCCCCATCTTTCTTATAAGCCCCCTTTAAGTACTGAAAGGCTGCAATAAGGTGTCCCTGGAGCCTTCTCCACGCTGAACAACCCCAACTCTCTCAGCCTGTCCTCACAGCAGAGGTGCTCCAGCCTCTGCTCATTTTTCTGGCCTCTTCTAGACCTGATCTGACAAGTCATGTCTTTCCTGTGCTGAGGACTCCAGAGCAGGATGCAGTACTCCAGGTGAGGTCTCACAGAGCAGAGGAGCAGAATCACCTCCTTTGTCCTGCTGGCCACGCTGCTGTTGATGCTGCCCAGGATACCATCAGCCTTCTGGGCTGTGAGGGCACATTGCTGGCTCATGTCCAGATTAATTTATTTTCCTAAAAGAAAACACACAAACAGCTCGCCACAGCCCCCTGTGATCACAGGAAACATTTCTAATCGTAACCTCCCTAAGCACGGGCTGGAGGTGCTGTTTCTCCCAAGGAGACTGCAAGTCTGCGTTTCCTGGGTGGGAACCGGCCTGGAATCAGCCAGGGTGACATAGAGGATGGATTTGTCAGCTCAATTCCCTGCACCTGCCCATGGTCACACAACACCAGTACCATAGCAGTGGCAGCACTGACCAGCACTCAGAAATAAAGCCAAGGGAAAATAAAAGGCTGGTGAACTGCATATAAGGCAGCCTTGGTCTGTGGATGAGCAGGGACATGATCTTGGTGCTCCATATTACTCACAGACCCAAAGAAAAACAGGGATAGGAGGTATGGCCAGGGGGAGAAGACAGGGAGCAAAGAGAGACAGCACACAATGCTCCTTTACTGAGGATTTCAGGTGCCAAGTATTCATGAATGCTCTAATGCCATAGAATGTTTATGCACCAACAGTGGCGTGAAGAGACTTGCTTAAAGTCACACTGGTAGATGCAACCACAGAACTCAGAAATCCGGACTCCCCAGTTGTCTTAGTAACCAACTGGAGGAATGCAAATAGCAACTTCTGAGGCGGCTTTTCATGGGGTGCTTATCAAGTGCTGTAAACCTAATAAGCGTCTAAATCCAAAGATCGGTAATCTCTAAGGAACCCATGCAGTGGTGAACCCATTTTCACATGGCTTGAGCCCAGGCTACTTGAAGGGAATTTGACCTGGATCAAAACTCAGACAAGCCCTGCTATATTATGCTCAGTGTGGGTAACTATTAATTAAATATAATTGATGTTTATAATCAGATTGTTGTTGTTGTTTTTCCAGTGATAATATTAAGAGGGGGGGGGGGGGGGG
>NW_010420316.1:1753-8319 GCF_000710305.1 Buceros rhinoceros silvestris
GGGGCAGGACAAGTAATGGGAATGATAAGTGGAAGTTACCTCAAATGAAGTACTGGAAAAGTCAAGAGCTGCGAGTGATCTCAGATCCAAGAGGATCCTGAAAACTGAAAGAGTTGGAACATGGAGTTGCACCTGTGATAGTAAACATGATAACAGATGGGAGAGAAAAGCTGAGATAATTCTTCCATTTCTTAGAAACATTCCATACTTCGGACAAGGCGAAGAAAAATTGTAATCCAGGAAAACAAGATGTTTGATGTTCTGGGCAAAAAGGAAATGTTTTGTGGAAGATAATGAATAATGGACTTTAGTGAAGTGCCTGAAATGGAAAGCATTAGCAATTCTGAAGAAGACTAGAGTTTAGGAGATCTTCAGTGGAGGTAAAGCGCAAGCACAGGGAGAAACAATGTTGAGTAGAGTTGAATGGAAAGTACTGGCCTGAGGGAGGTCACCTGGGGTATTATTCTTGGAACTAATCTCTCTTTCATATTTTCCTTTCATGATTTTGGCAGGGAAAAAAGAAAACTGATGAGACCAAAAAAGAAAAAAAAAAAAAGGAATTTCTGTTAAAAAGGAATGAATTAACAAGATCGATACACAGGATCATCATACGGAGATGAGCGAGGAAGAGAAAGACACGATTGCAGTGAACAGCTACACAATGAGTGTCCATATGATGCAAACGCAAAAAGCAAATGCATTTTCGGATATGTGACTGGAGAGCTGTGGCAGGAAGGTGTTCATGCCAGCAGGTTCTGCCGTCTCCCTGGGAAATGGCACAATGAGAGGCAGCTAATCTAGCGTGTCCAGAGATGATTTGCTACCACCGTCAAGAAAAAAAACAGTCTGTTTTAGGAAGTTACCAGAGCATGGCTTGTTTAATGCAGCAGAATGAAAGCTGAGACAGAGGATATGGTTGCCATCGTCCATAAGCCATGGAAAACGGTGTGTGAATTCAAACATATGAGGATAGAACTGTGAATACTTTTATGCTAGAAAATGAAAGCGAGCATGTAACAAAGCATCTCAGGTTCTAGAACATCCTTCTGATTGGAGCAGAAAAGGCAAAACCCTGAACATTTTAGCTCACAGTGAATCCTGTGATTTAGTTCTGCAGCCACAAAGGAGACTGGTCACCATTGCATGACAAAAACCCTGCCTGTCCTACCTTCCACCCCTGGGCCCTGCGATGGAAATGCTTTTTACAAAAAATCTTTAAAGCTCATTCTATACCTTTTCACAATATCTTTTTCAGCTACTCCTACGTGCCAGGATATGAGTCTAAATAACACCGTGTTCAGCCTATCCTGTCTGACTCATTCAGTGCTGTTGTGGGCAGCAAAGTTGCTGAGCACCTGGAGAACTCAAAACAATGGGCTGCAGCAGCTCTGACCACCTCGGGAGGAAGACGGGGAAACAATGATTGTGAGCAACAAGACTGTTTTAACTATAATACTATTTCACTTCGTGTTTCTCCTTTGGGCAGAAATAGGGCGGTACTAACCAGCTCCTTCACCTTCACAAATCTACTTTTCAGAGGAAAAGGATCATTTAAATGGCTCTGGAAGACATTGCAACCTCAAGAAGAGCCACTCTAGAGTGAGGATTAGGGCGGCAGCGGGGTTCTGAAAGTGAGGGTGCTTACATACCACTGCCAGTGTGGCTTCAGGACAGCAAGCATGTTCAAAAGACGATGGATACTCCAGGAGCTACCCTCAGAGCTGGGTGTGAAACAAGGAAGCTGGGTATCCACCCACAGTCAGGACATTTCTCTCCTACAAAAAAGGCTCCCAGTCGCTGCCAGTCTTTCCAGCCCCGCCCGTTATTTCCCACGGGACATGCTGCCCATCCTCCCTCCAAGCATCAGCCAGCACACCGCAGTGTAAATTGCCCTTTCCAGTTTCTACAAGGTGTGCCAATTCCCAGCTCTTCAAATCACCTACACTGCTTCTGGACCCACATCTTCGAGTCTAGCACTTCATCGAGAGCCTCTCAGCTCTTCTCCCATTAGCGCCCAGGCAGTGAAAGGAGATCATCTCCTCTCCAGAATAAATCCCTGCTCCACGCACACACATGCGCGTCAGGACTCACGCCAGGACGGCTGCCCCGGCACACCATACTGCGGTACGGCAGGGGGCGCGACCACGCCCTGCTGCAGCTTTGACAGGGTTTCACGCAGCTATCAGTGCACACATTGCGGTTTGAGATGCTCTGTGAGAGGAACCCAGGAGGAATGCTGCATTTATCTCAATTTTCAGAGAAAACTCCTGTCTGCCTGCAGCTTTGACAGGGTTTCACGCAGCTATCAGTGCACACATTGCGGTTTGAGATGCTCTGTGAGAGGAACCCAGGAGGAATGCTGCATTTATCTCAATTTTCAGAGAAACCCTGAGATGCTTTAAGTGAAAGAACGCATTGGATAATGGAAAAGGCACGAGGCTAAATAGTTGCACTCTTTTCTATAGCTTCTTGGGATATATGTCAGGAATACAGATCACTTGGACCTCACTTCCAGACCCCAAATCAACACTACTGACTTCCATTAGAAATGGCAGAAGCCACTGCCAGTCCCTCACCTGACAGAAACTTGCTTTTCTGGAAATTGCTCCACAACCACAAGCCTGCTTCCACTGGTGAGAGCTGATGTAACCACTGCCTAGGCTAACGGGGCTGTCCCCTGTAATTTTCTAGATTTGCATAACTCTGGAAATCTATACTTAAAGCTTTATGCTGTTTCACACAATTCTTGGCCCTAACACTTACCTTTTGGCAGTTGGTGTCTTAACCATTGAAACCATCAGTGAATGTATTTGTTGCGACAGACAGCAAGCTTTTAAATACCCACAGATTTCTTAGCAGAGAGAAACTATACGACTATATACACATTCCAAAAATAATAGACAAATGTAAATACATCTCATAAAAACTCAAGTGGTCATACAATTTTTCTTGACTCCTTTGGATTATCTGAGTGTACCAACAGCCCTCTGCAGGCAACCTCCCCAAAATGTCTCTCTTTAATTTTTACTTATATTTCTTCCACTGTTAATTCCTGTATAAAGTATTTTTGCTGGAGAAGGAAACCGGTTTCCTAACTGTTTTCGACAACCTTTTTTTTTTTCTTGCTTCTGTTAAAAAAACAAAAGGCTCTGTTTTTGCAAAACAGGTTCATGAAAGCATTGAGTTCATACTGTCTCGTGCAATCAGTCTGAAGCAATCTACTTAGAAACTAAAAAAAAGAGAAAGAAGGCTAGGGTGGAGCTCCAGACAGCCAGTTGTGAAAAGTTTATCCTTGACCCAGGATCAAGATTAATTTTGTCACTTGCACCATCACCACTAATAAAGGCTCTGTATAGACTCACTGTTTTCATTTAATTCTTGGCAACTAGATTCCCTTCAAACCACGATACTCCTATTCCTTACCGTTGTCAACAGGTTTCCACAGGGGAAACAGGATGAAGCTTTGAAAGTATTTTTGTTAGTGATGGCAGAAAGGACAGAATCTACTCCATCTCCCATAACAGTGTCATCTCTGCAGGAGACACTGAAATAAAAAGCAGCAATTTCTTTCTGCTGAGTGGTGCAGTTGACACACCTGACGGATGGGATGTCATCCAGAGGGACCCGGACAAGCTTAAGAAGTGGGTCCGTGTGAACCTCATGAGGTTCAGTGAGGCCTAGTGGTCACCCCATGGGAGGGAACCAGGATCAGGGCAATCCCCAGAATCAATACAGGCTCAGGGATGAAGGGATTGAGAAGCCCTGCGGAGAAGTATGTGGAGATACTGGTGGATGAAAAGATGGACATGAGCCAGCAATGTGCACTTGATCCCAGAAGGACAACCATATCCTGGGCTAAAGCAGCGTGGCGAGCAGGGCAAGGGAGATGATCCTGCTGCTCCACTCTGCTCTGGCAACACCTCACCTGGAGTACTGTGTCCAGCTCTGGAGCCCTCAGCACAAGAAAGGCATTGACCTGTTGAAGTGACTCCAGAGGAGCCCACAAAAATTATCAGAGAAATGGAACGTTTCCTCTGTGAGGACAGGCTGAGAGAGTTGGGGTTGTTCAGCCTGGAGAAGAGAAGGCTCTGCGGACACCAACGGCCTTTCAATACTTAAAAGGGGCCTATAAGAAAGATGGGGACAGTCTTTTTAGCAGGGCCTGTTGCAACAGGACAAGGGGTGATGGTTTTAAATTAAAAGAGGAGAGATATAGATTAGATACAAGGAATAAAGTTTTTATGATGAGGCTGGTGAAACACTGGCACAGGTTGCCCAGAGAGGCAGTAGAAGCCCCATACCTGGAAATATTGTAGGTCAGATTGGACCTGGCTCTGAGCAGCCTGATCTAGTTGAAGATGTTCCTGCTCACTGCAAGGGGGGTTAGACTAGATGACCTTTAGAGGTCCTTTCCAACCCAAACTATTCTGTGATTCTTATTTATTTAGCGATATCTAGGCCAACAGTATGAAGAGCTCCCTGATTACATTCAATTTGCTGAACTGAAGAAGAAAAAGCATGTTTCTTTCAGAGTAAAATAGCTCTTTAAAGTTGTTGTTATCATTCAAGCTCATTGTAATTCCTCAGTGAGCAGAATTCAGTTTCCCCAGAAGTGATCCACAAATATGAACCTTAATTTTTTCAGACTCAGTATGAGCATTTGTTCACATTCTTCTTTTAAAGCCTGCAACCTCTCAAAAGCAGTCCCTCATTATAGTTTTTCCTTGTTTCCATAATTTTTAAACTTATGTTACTAGTTTCACGCTGAAATTTCATACACCTTTTGATCAATTGACCCTTCATAAGGCCTAAAATTCATCCCATGGTTATGACATTGGTAACACCTCTGAGGTCTGAGTACTGCACATCTCTGTCCAGGTACAGGCTTTATTCTTGTCTTTCCTGGGGCACTTACAGTGCCGCTTTCAGACTAATCTTTGATTTTCATCATGTGTTGCATCAATTATGTCTGACAGGATTTGAACATTTAAATTCTTCCCTCGAGGAGTGCTGCATGACCAGGCAGTTCCTTCAAAATGAGAATACTCTCAAGTTAAACAGTAGGGAGAAAGTATATGAAAAGAAGAGCAAAGGCTACACACCATCCGCATGGAATGTGGATGTAAGTCTCCTTTAATCCTTAATTATCTTATTTTTGGTGCTTTTCTACGGTCTGTTCCTCGGACAGCTTTGTGTTCATCTGGGTACTTGTAAAACCTCTCAAGTACACAGGTAACCCCACTTGGGCATCTACTTGAAGATGACCAGCTGTTTCCTTTTCAACTTGTGTTCTACAGACAGTAGCACCAAAATACATTACTATAGTAACTGCATCGGGAATGACACCAACATATAGCAATCGTAAATTACAGATTACAAGCTTAGCTAATCCCTTTACACTCAAAAATATTTTCATCTCATTCTCCTCATTGTTTTTGACCTAACTAACCCATTTTGTCTTCTCTTTTGTTGAATGACCATGAGACAAAGCATTTTCCTTAGCATTTTGCATGGGGTAAAGCATTTGGGTTTTTCTGAAGCATCTCAGACATGCAAAGCAATAGCTAACTACTTAGTAACAAGAATGTTGGTGAGGAAAATGCAGTTTCATAAGTGGTTGGAAATAGGCACGTGAAAATTTCTGCTCTCTCTCAGAAGCTAAATAATTTGATGCAACATTAGATTATTGCATATACATGCGAACTGCAATTAAAGTTAGGATAAAAGAGATGCCTTATTAAAATGCATTTTCAATGAACCTGGATCTCTATTTAATGATAATTAAATAATAAACTGAATATTGGTTTAATATTAATATTTAAAATAATAAATGAACCATAATCATAAGCTAGGATTTTGCATTTTTTTAACCATGCATGTATTTCCTCTGAGATGTTAATGCATGGCCTGAAAATAACTAGAAAAACAAAGGTGACATGACCATAAAATCAAAGAAAAAACTGAAGAAAAAGAACTTCCCAAATACAACAAATAACTCACAGAGTTAAATGTCAAAACTCCCAGTGCCAACAACGGAACTGTTGGAGCTGCTTTTTGAAGGAAAGGCACAAGAGATTTATAGCAGAAATATTAAGCAGCTAAATAAAGATGTCTCTCAGTTCCCCCTGTAAACAGAAGAGGTACACGAAAGTTAGTTGCTTGATCTACTGTGTTTTCCTTGACTTACTGTGGCATCCTGACCATTAGGAACGAAGCAGCTGCCTAAACCTGCTCCATTTCTCCACTTTGAACACGTTAGATGTGTGCCCAGAAGGGAGTGCAGGAAGAGCTGGGACCGTTGTGTAGGAAGCACATCGTCAGGAGACACAGCCGCAGCCAGAGCGTGAGCTACGTGACTTGCAAGAAGCAGAGCCAAGAAGTAATTACCCGATGCTTTCCAGAAAAGCACTGAGGGAAATGACTATGCCGTTGCGTATATTAAGTACAATGTGTGTGTTTCAGAAAAACTACTTTAGAGAAAGTAAACAGAGTTTTAAAAATTTTCCTGGGATCCACTGTCATGCCTTGCCCCCTGTCAGACAAAGTCATTTTGCTGATCCTGCTGA
>NW_010420316.1:8393-29951 GCF_000710305.1 Buceros rhinoceros silvestris
TGCTGAACAGAAAAAGGGTTTTGAACAATAAGGCTAGAGAGAATAATGACTTTCTGTGCAGATATTTAGCTGTTGCAGTCCAGCACCAAGGAATGAATCATGTAAGCAGTGCTTTAAAGGATGAGAATGTTCTATAGGCTTGGCAGCATGCAAAGGTTTTTGGGAATTGGACGAGATACCCGTGACCACGCAGTCAGAAGTCACATTGATAGAGAGAAGCAGTAGGCATTTAGCCAATCTTAGAGTTCTCATTCAGAGTGGTATTACTCTGTCCTGACCTCAGAAGTGATTCAAACAACAGTTCTTTTATTTTTTAATTTTTTTTTTTTAGAAATAGGTCTGTATTTTTAATTTGTTAGTCTATTTTCTTAGCATTTTAACACATAAATTCTGGCAGTTAAGAGAACTAAGCCCTGACTCATCAAAAAGAAATAAAGGTAAGCAAGTCTCTTTGGTGACTTCAAATTTTACCCCAAGACACTCAGAGGAAAGAAAAAAATGAAATTTAATTTATTTTTTTAATTTGAAATTCTACAGTTTAGATCTACTAGATTAGACACCACCTTAACAATATATGCAAAACTTATTCTACAAATATAGTTACTTTGCAGTTTGGATTTTCAGGTTAGGATTCAGGTTTCTCTAGAAGAGCAAAAAGTACTTTCCAAGAATGATCACCTGAGGGCAAGAAGGAAAAAAAAAAAAATGAAATCTTACTCAAAATTCTTAGAAGGAAAAAGTAAAGAGCTTGTCACTTGCAGATAGGGGAAAATTTTGAAGACCTTCAAGGCGGAAAACTAACAGGCATCTCTAACCCATTTGATTTCACGTCTTGTACTCTCCAGTGGGTATGTACTTGGTCAAGGTCACCTTTCTCTTAGTTAAGATGGCATTTACATGCCTGTTCAAATAGTTTCAAAAAGTCCTCAAAACACAGTCTCTTCCTTTAGATCTCTGCATTCAGTTGTGTACTGCTTCTGCAACAAGGGGAAAAAAGGAGGGACCAAGTTCTTTTGCCTCCCAATATAGCGCAGAAAAAAATCTGCCTTTATAAATACAATACGGGTGCTGACTGGCTGCTGCCTGCTTACTCTAATGAGCTTAAAATCTTATTGGAAGGGGACATCTGTCAAGACAGAAGTGAGGCACGCAAGTCCTCTTAATCCATTAGCTGTAAATCCAGCAGACCTTTCACACTACTTTTTTCAAATCAAAGAAGAAAACCTGAATTGGAATGAACAATGCACAACTTCAGGAGCAGAGCCTGGGCAGTAAGCACATGAGATTTCAGGGCAAACAACAATGAAAACTGACAACAAAACTGGGACCATAATGGAAAACTCATGAGAAACAGGCCAGTCTGCGGTCCGGGATGAAACAGTGAGTTTGATTCTTTGTTGTGTTTTCCTACTTCATCTGTATTTTTAATCAAAAATAAAGCCAAAGAGGGAGAAAGGATGGGCTGCACACCTTCTCACAGTGAGATTGCTAATACTATTACAAGAAGTGGTCTTAAGGCTTTGAATAAACCCAAAAGTGCTTTGCGTATTGATCCGGGAGATAAAGGAATCCCTCTGCTGGTTAAAGGTTCATCTTGCTACAATACTGATGAATTCGACCAATATGGGATCCAGAGGAAAGACCACCTGGGAGAAAAAGAGGATAAACTATCAGAGCAGGGCAGACATGATGATTTGCTATTATCATCCAAGGCTCACTCAGATCCCCAGATTTCCAGGGAAGACAATAAAGTTGAGAGGCCACCCACAGAGGCTGAAGTTGTTATGTGCGAACTGATTGAGTCTCAAAAACACATCACTGAGGCCATAGAGATCAGAAAGCAAAGCTCCTGTGAGTCAGAAGCTTTCATTTGGGATGACAAGAATGAGAGCAATGCAAAGCGGATTCCAAAGAAAGGAAAGAAGCCAAAAAATAAGTTGGCGAAGCAGGGTCAACCAACCAAAATTAAAGAAAAGTCCATCTTCACCCCGTGTGAGGCAGAGAAAAAGGTAGATTTCCCAGAAATGCTTGTTAAAGCTCATCAGAGTGCATACGCCTACTTAAATCCCAACCTCTCCAAGTATGAAACCATACTTCATATGGCCAACCAGGCTATCCAAACTCAGCTCTTCCTACAGCAGATGGTAAGCTTTCTTGTGCTTCGCTTTGATGAAATCAACCAGCTCTTGGAAGAAATTGCCAGTGATGGGGAAAATCTTCTCAAAGATGTAGGTGGGAACCTGGCATGGCCAGCAGAAAAAGGTAATTTGAAGGATCACCCTGATCTTCTGCAACAACTACTGCAGTACACAGTCAATAAAATGCAGTTACTGAGTGGGACGCTGGCCTCTCTCACCTCCAATGCCCTGCAGGAGACATGCAGCTACCTGCAGTCTGCCGCAAGCAACTTGGAAGGAAAACTGAAAGCAAAGCAAAGCTTTGATGAGCGCTTGCTACTGACAGTAAGGCTGCTTGAAGCCTCAACAGTGGGATCGTCTCAGTTTCACAGTGATGACAGGACTCTCTACTCTGAGGACAGTGGCATTGGCGTGGACAATGAATCCCTCAAAGAGTTCAATGGTGCCAGCCAGCATGGAGGACAAGCAAGCTCTGATTCCTGTGCACACGGACATCTGTCCCATAAACATGCCAGAACAGTGGAGCATGTGCGTGATGGGACAGTGTCACCGGGAACAGCCTCATCCCATGACTGTGCACTTGAAAAGCATTTCAAAGATGTATTTTATCCTTCTGTGCAGAGTAGAGAAGCGACTTCATGTCAGGGTGGAGTACCAGAAGGCATTTCTACCATGCCCCAACATGCAAGTTTGAGCAAAAGCCACTCCTCTAACTCCTTCCAGTCTGACTCTACTCTGGAATGTGAACAGTTCAAAATCTGTGAATCAACAGATTTTCCTTCTGATGATGATGATGACGACGAAGGGAGCACCCTGGGGGAGGATGATGACAATGTAAGTTTATCAGAAATGGGGATGGATGCTGTGCCGAGGAGGCCCCTGTCTTCACCTGCAGTGTCCATCAAGCGGACAGAGAATGCAGAGACAGAGGAAATTATTCTGAAGATGAAAGATGCCATCAGTGAAAAAATCAAGTTTGTCCCAGTTAAATCCAGGCGTAAAGAGTGGATAGAGGATGAAAGTGGAAGAGCAGTCCTAACAAGAAGGCCCAGTACAGCAACAGGCAGCCAGAAAACCGTCGGCAAAAAACAACGGTCCAGGTCAGAGGAGTCTCTCAGAAGCCAGGCAGAGGACCCAACCCTCCTAGAGCTTCAGAGAACTCAAAAAGAGCTCAGCAAAAGGGTGGAAATATTTTATGGGAAGAAGAACAACCACCCAGATAACAACCCAGAGCCTTGGAAATCAAGAACAGCATCTTATTTGCAAGATGAGAAAACTACATCTAGGTCCTCTAGCAAACTGAAGGCATGCCTCTCAAAAAATTTCAGCATCCTGCCTAACCAGGATAAAGTCCCTTTGTTCATGGTTGATCAAAACCCTGCCCATCAGCTGGATGAAAAAAGAGGCAGGAAGCCTTTAAGAGCTACCGTCCCCACCCAGGAGACATCAGGAGACAAAGAAAAGGAGCCTCCTGGAACACAAATGCTCAGTGGCAGCAGCTGTGCCCCACGACAGTCTGTGAAAAAGCTTATTGAAACATTCAGTCCTAATGATGATCTTGTAAAAGCTGCACCTTTAAAATCTTTAGGACCAATAAAGTGCATCAGAAAATTTGGACTTCCAGTCATCCCACCCACCATTCCCTTTCAGAGAGGCCTGGCACCTTTAAATCTCAAGCATCGCATTTCACCAGTAGAAGACACAAACCCTTCAAACACCAGTGGAGTTTCTTCTAACTTTCCAAATGCCTTTTCTCCTGCATCAGCTGCAGAATTAAGCAAGGACACAAAGGAAGAGACTGATGAAGACACCGAGAGCCTGCCACCACCACCACCTGAAATGTTAATGGACACTTCTTTTGACTTATCTGAGCCTGAAGAAACAACAAGAATAGAAGGAAACCCTTCAGAAGATGCCAAAAAGCCTGCCAAAACAGAATTTCATGCTACTAAGAGATCACAAGTTTCCCCAAAAATAAAAGCCTCCCTTCAGTCCATTGACTTATTGCCAAGTAAAACTACCAGTGGCCCTAGTGCGATTGCTAATAAAGGTCTAAGGAATACTGGAGCAGAGGACGAGAAACTGCAGAGGTACTGTCTGGAGCTGAACCCTACCAATGTGCACATCCCAAGCCAGGAGGAAATACTGGCAACCCAGAGAAAAGAGGCTGCGGATTTGTACAAGCAAACCCATAAAATTATTCCTCTTCAAAATCCTAGTGGGGTTTCAAAACCACAGAGCAACAGCACAGAGAGCAAAGAGGCCAATACACCTGCGACTTCAGGGCAATACCAGAAACACAGCTCTCCCGATTTGCTCAGGAGAAATGAAAAAGGCTCAGCATTTGCAAGGAGAGTCTCCCCAACAAGAACTCCTCCTCCTTCTCCTCCAACTGAGAAACGGCTTTTCAGCCCCTCATCACAGCAGAGACACTCTCTGCAGGCTTTTAGCAACCCACAACTGAGCTCACCCACCATGCAGAGGAAACCCAGTCCACCCTCTAGCCCCAGGGTGCCCAGCCCACCCTTGCAGAAGAAGCTCCCCTCTCCACCACTCCAGCGAAAACCATTCAGCCCTCCCACGGGGCACAAGCAAAACTCACCAACAGCACACCGGCCACTGGGCTCCCCAGTATACCGCCGAGATGCAAGCCCCTCTCCGTTCCCCATCGCCCCCTCCCCACCAACCTCCCCATCGCGCTCCTACAAGGGGCTGAGAGCTGGGCTGGATGCTGGGGACGAGCACCAGCTCTCCTCCTCCAAGAGGGGTAGCAATGTCCATTCAATATTTTGCCCAGCCACCTCTTCCTTATTTGAAGCCAGGCCTCCACTGGTACCCACCAAACCCACTGTGGAGGTGACCAGCCAGCCTGAAGCTTCACCACTTTCCCAAAAGAGCAGTCTGCTTTTCCGGCAGACCGGAGAACGGACCAGAAAGCTGTCCCTGAGTGCTGCCAGTCCTCAGCCATTTGTGAGAAGAAGTTTCTCTGACCGTCGACCAGGGGTCCAGTTTCATCTTCCAGCTCCTGTAACATCTGGCAGTGAACCCACACTTAACCAAGCAAGGTAAGAAACTTTCACACTTTAAGCCACACTGCACTGGCTTCCTAAACCCCTAATAGAAATTTAATGTCGTTAAGAGATTTTCTAGTAAAATGCCCTGTTCATGAGCAGAACAGATGGCTGGGCAAAGATAATATCGTAGTTGGACTAGATGATTGTTGTAGGTCCCTTCCAACTGAAATATTCTGTTCTGTTCTATTCTATTCTTCCCGTTGCCTCAGATTTCAGTGAACTATACCAGTCTAAATAGAGGAAAGAGTTAACTTTCCATGGCTTGCTCAAACCTTACACTTACGCATCTGCTGTGACAGGCACCCCAAGGAGTGTTGGCTACATGGTACCTAACTCCTAAGTTAAGGGGCTAAGGATATCCACATTCAATTCTTAAAAGCTCCAAAGTAACCCTCAGTTTATAAACATCTTTAAATAACCATGAGACGGTAGGTGTGGACCAAGAAGAAGGGAGGGTACCATTCCTAACATCAGTCTCTAAGCCAGTAGATTGTTCAGCTGAAATCTGTATTAGAACGTCTCAAATCAGCTGGCAGTAATGACAAACAGATAATGCGTCAGCAATGATCTGTATGGACATAACTATAGCCTGAATTTTGAGCTTCTCGTGTAGGCTTTCAGATCTAGGTGCTGATTTCAAGTCTGATGGGTCCACAGCTCAAGCCCAGCTTTCAAAACGTAAAAACCTCCCACGGCTACTAGATAGTCATTGCTCTGAATAAGTCAGTTTAAAGAAACTGAAGTTTCAACACATGCTAATTCCATGTTTGCAACCACTGGTGACCATTTCTTAAAAATCTGGGCTTAGCTTTAAATTTTCTCTACCACTTTTAAAAAAAAAAAAATCACGAAACAGGCCAGGAAACAGAAATGGGCATTTGGGAATACTCAACAGTCTGGAAGTACACAGTGTTGTTATTCTAGTTTCTTAGCATCTTAGGATGTTTAAATCCATTAAACTCTAAGCTGCACAATAGGATTAAGACCCTTCTCAGGTAATATTTCCTCATGTGAGGAGTATTTTTACTCTTGCCACAGAACAGCTGAAATCACGTGACTCATCCCCGTGAGTAGGGATTTATCTCCTAACAGGAGGTAAAATTGCAATTGTAAGTCCACAAGCACTCAGAGTGTTGTGAGTACAGGGACAGTCACGGACACTGAAGTCAGGTGTCCAGTCATTCCCTCCCCAAAGGCAGAGTAAGGACCAAGTTTCCCACACTGACAGGACAGAAACATGCTGAGCAAAACATGCTAAAAACACTGGGAAATGCCGACCAGTTTGCATTCCCAGTTCTAATATTGCATTACATTCTCACAGTCAAAGATCTCCTGAAAGTCCTGTACATCGTTGCTCGGTTTTCTGCTGTTGTTCCGTACTGTGTGAAGTCAGCTTTGTCTGCTCCAGTGCCTGCTAACAGAAATAAATGTTTTCAAAAGAGATTTTAGGTCAAACCTTGCAAGACGAAGGCTCTGGCAGTTTTATGGATCATTTTTTAAAATCAGTCTATTATAAATAGATAGCAAATTTATGCTTCAGTTGGATGTACCATCTTTCTGTTGTAGTCTGTCAGAGTATAGATGGTAATATAAAAAAAAAACCACTGTAAATAAAGTCATCCCTTTCATGAAAAAAATTACATATTCTAGTGTTATGATACACAGCAATTTGGAAGAACACAGTATATCCTGAGCCAAATTCAGCTTACCGTGTATATAAATGGACATCAACAGTAGTCCTGCTGAGTTAGTCCATATTTATATTAATATAAGCAAAAGGGAAATTTAGACCGTTAATTACCACATGAACTCATTTAAGATGAAATATGGTGCTGTGTGTTTTCTTACTCTTGCAGCTTAACATAAGCTGCCTGGAGCAAACTTTCACAGACCTTTCATTGAATGGCCTAATACAAGTATCACAGCAAATGTGCTGACAGGCAGAGAAGGACAATTTGAGGAAACAGCACGTGGCAAAAGTTCTGAGAGCCCCTCTCACATCACTGCTGGTCTTACCCTCGCACTGAGGGTGGGAGCAGTTGCCACAGCTGTGAGCAGTTGCCACAGCTGTGAGCACCACATCCCCACGCACAAATGCTGGCTTCTGCTCTTATAGCAGATGCCATGACAGACAAACCACCACACTCTGATCTGTCTTTCTCCTTCAAAAGCAGCCAGAGCTTCTTCTGCTTTGCAATTCATTCAGCTGACAGAAGGATATTTCAAAATATCTCCCTAAATCAGAGGTTACATACTTAAACCTCCTCATTCTGGCCATGTTTGCATCTGATCTCAAATTCACAAGCTATTCTCACCCAGTCCAGTTGTCAGTCTCCTTCATTCTTCTCTTGCTCTACCTCTCCTCTCCAAATACAGTAATGCCTCTTTTTGTTCTTTTGTCTGTGTGGAGGTTTTGTGTGTTACTAGCAAATCCAAGCACTAGTCACAGAAGGGAGGGGAGATAGAGACAAACCTGCAGTAGAATCACCCTTTTAGAGGTAAAACATTTTGAAAATCAGTGAGTTAGCCCATTTCTCCCATGCTCCCAAACTCCAGGATATCTCCCTCCAGTTTTTCCATGCCAAACTAAAACAGCTATTTGCTGAGAAGCAAATTGCTAAAGACAATCTGGCAGGAGCTTGTACAAGCAACATGTTCCTCATCAGGCAGCTGAGTCCCCTCTCCTACCCTGCCTTTTTGACAGAAACACTAAAAAAAGAGGGAACTTCCATCTCATTTTGCTAGCTAGCATTGCCAGACATTAGATGCCCATGCTGTGCGCAGACGTGCGTGTTTCCTGTGCACTCACTGCTCCCTAGAAGGCCAAAAGTGCCTTTCCTTTCCAAGTATGCCTCCTGCCCATCCCATGCACTGAGAAAGTCTGGGACTTAAAACATTGTTAGCCTTAACTAAGGCTGGAGCTAGAGCTGTTGTGTTTAGTCTTAGGGTACCTGGACAAGAGTTTCAGGTTCAGCTTTCAGTGCTTAACTCAGTACATCTGGTTCCCTTCTGGACAATCTGTGGATGAGTAGACTGAGCGAGCTTTGCTGGTTTCTAAGCTTGGTCATTTAACAGCAATCAGCAGGTATTGGCATCTTATCAGGGCATATCATGTACAGTTGCTCTGCTCATAGAAATCCTGTAATAGGATTTCCGTGTATGCAGTTAACAAAATGATATTCCATTGAGACTGCTAATCTCCCAAGAGGCAGAGCAGAGACAGGACGTTAAGTGTTACTGCCTTTAAGATATTGTTGAAGGAGGGCTTGAGAACGCATTGGGTTGACTGAAGCAGGCCCAGAGCAAGCAGCACGAAGTGACATCTCCTACAGCTGAAGGTATTTAAATCTGGATTAGTTTCATGACTGGTCATGTATCACAGATCTCTTCATTCAGCAGTTCAAATCATCAAAGTCCTAGCAGTCAGAGTAGGAACATAACCGTTTGTCTGTAGTTGAAAGGTAATTCAGTTTAGCAATTTAAAATACAGTAATGATTCCCAGAAATCTCTGGAATATTTCCCTATGTTGAGCTTAAACCACTTTAATTAGTTACAGCAACACAGGGCACATTTCAGCACAAAGATGCATAACGTGAAATATTCATGACTAGCTCCACTGCAGTAATCAGTCTGGATTCATAAAGTCCCTGAGCCCCTAGAGATTGCCAATGTGACCCCAAGAACATCATTTACACTTTCTGTGTCTCAGTTGTCCTATCCCCAGAGTGGCAGACTTATACCACCAGAAAACCCATCCCACAGTCACGCTGGCGTACTCAGAAATCACGGTAACCATGCTAGGCAGGTGCGTAACAGAGGTAAGACCTTTCCTCCAGTGGAGTCTGGAACAAGGCTTTTCGCTCAGATTTATCCCTAGCTGTGAGCAAACCCAGATTTACACTGAGCTCCTGTTAAACGTACAAAACATTTGCTTTTCCAAGTAAGTTTTGGGAGGGACAGCGTAGTGCATTTGGCATCACAAGAACGAAGTCTGGATGGTGCATATAGAGAGCATGATATATACAGAAGGAGACAGGGAGTGACACAGTATCATGCACCATTTGTTCTTCATGGGTTCACGTGGTGTAATCAGCACTGTTTTAAAAAGTCATGATTCATTAGCCTCTTAACTTGAGCCTCTTTCCTTCTGCAGCTTGGAGGAGAGCCCTAGAAAAGCAAGCGACTCTTGGAACAGCCCTTGCGTTCCAGAAATCAAAGAGTCCAACAGATCTGTTTCCCAACCTGAGCTCTACATCGTGGGCCAGGGGCTGCAGCGGAACTGACAGCAGAAGCATCCGCAAAAGCAGAGGCACGAGCAAAGCCAGAGGCCCTGGAGGGAGGAAGCAGCTTCACCCAAGTCTCCAACACATGGCTTCATTTTTATCTTGCAAGGAAACAATATGATGGCATTGCACCTGAAAACCCAAACTGGCCCCAAGAATCTAATGAAGTATCAGCAGAGTGGCAGCCAGCTGCTTCTCCTTTGCTTGAACTCAAAGATCTACACTGAGCGAAAGAAACACTTCGCAGCTGGGCAAGTCTGAGGAAACTGGTTTGATAAAGACAGGACCTGTAGACAAGCCTTTGTTCCACTGTTTAGATAAAGGAGTGCAAAAAATAATTATCATTATTTGCCACATTATTTATTCAGGGGGCATTATACCTTCAGTTACACAGAAAGTGGCTGTTGTGACATTTACAGGGGAGAGGCAAAACTCCAAACCAATTGAATTTTATTGCAAAAACATCAATGGCTTCAACAAAGCCACATCTTTACACAGGTATTTATCAACATGCAGAGAGAGAATAAGGCCAAACACAAGTTAAAATAAAATAACCCCTTTTAAAGGAATAAAATTAGGGATCTTATTCGCTCAAAAAGGCTTTGATCTTCTAAATCACCTTTGATTACTACATAATCTCATCACCTCTAGTTTCCAGGGTACAAGGCTTAATCCTGATTAGAGTAGTTTTGTAATAGCCCAATCAAACAACATTATAAATCCTGAGGCACCTAAGGACATGCAGGTTTTTTTCTGTAAGGGAATGCTACTATAAAGAATCCTGTTCTCCCCAAAACAGGGTTATATTCTTCCTGATTTATGCAATTTGAGGGGATTTATTGTAATTTCACTGATGAGTCTACACAGATTCTTACTAATAAAAACACAAGTTATTCACAGTCAATTAATCCTGGGCTTTTACAGCAACCACTAGAATACAGTTTCAGAATTGACTGGATCTTACTCACCTCACTAACTAATTTATCATCACAATTAAGAGGCAACTTTTCATTACTGTAACTTCAATTCATTTGATTGTTTTCATATGCAACTTTAGTACAGAACAAGACCCAGGGGAAAAAAAGCCATTTTCAGTCCTATTTTGATAGGAATAGATTTAATTTTTTCCTACGGTTTTCTTCACATAGGGTTTTTAAGCCTTCCTGCCCACCTTCATGATGGGAGAACTGAGGCTCATCTTATGCTCTTCAAGGTACTCCTTTGAATATTGAACTCCTAAATTTTAGTTTAGTGCCTTAATCACAACCATGCTTCAGTAAGTTCAGTGCCATTTTACGCTACTGACACAAGGAAACCTTAATTGTTATGTTTAAGGTGGGGTTTTGAATACAAAGAAGTAACTTACAGAAGTAACAGTGAATAGATGGTTTGGACTGTCAGGGGTTTGTGAGCTTGAGGTGACAAAGCAGCCATGTCCATAGTGAAGAGCTAGAAGATGTCAACAGATCCACCTTGGAATCCACAGGCAGATACACCATCCCCTATCAAGCTGGATAATCACCAGGGAGATATTGCAAAGATCATCAGCAGGACAAACTCTTCAGGCCAGTCTTCCCCCTCATCAGATGTGTACTTCTCTCCCAACCGCATAAAAATACAAATACATTTTTGCGTGCATTTGGGGTTTGTCTGCTCTGCTGGCAGTAAGCACCCAGAATAGAAACAATCTGGAAACACAACAGCAGAAAAATGGCCCTTTGCATGCCTAAATGGAGCTTCGAGGATGAACCTAACAGAGTGAGAAGACAGCTTCTGCTCAGCAACGACAACCATTTTATCTCTTCATGATTTCATGATGAAATTTCCCAGCATTCATGATGGGCGATAAGAGAAAGTATCTATTTATATCTTCCAACAACCAAATTCTGTGGTGGAAGAGTTACAGCAGCACATGGAGCCACACTTCTCTTTGGCAATCAAGCTAGAAACCTCCTCACGCGTGTGCTAGCTCGAAGTGGAGTCAGCCAAAGCCTCTCTCCCCAAAGAACAGGCTCCCCTGAAGATACGGTACCTGAGCCGCCACCCTACCACAGCATCTCTCCTAGCTTTGACTAAGGCTCATTGCAAACACAACCCCACCTAAACACTGCAGCTGCTGGAGAATTCTGATGCTGCCCTAAGGATACTGCAGCAAACTGAGCATTACATTAAAGAAACAGCTTCTCCAGGAGTGATCTACAAGTTTGTAACGTGATCTCATGGCTATGTATAACTTACAGGTTCTCTTCAGCACAGTTCATGTACAGGACTCTTGCAAACAAGGTGTTTACCTCCAACGTGTATTGCAAGTATGAGATTAAGAGTAACTATAGTATACAGGAAATGATAGTTTGGCTGACCTCTTTTTTTTAAAACAATACCTTTTTTTTTTTTTTACATTACAGGTTTTTGGACAACATTTACATTTTTCATGAATACAACATTTATGGAATACAGTTGTTTTGTAAGACCATACTCAACTCGCAGATTTATTTTTTACTGATGTAAATAAATCAGAATTTTTATATGCAAGACATGAATTTGATCTGTCTTACATTCTGTATGCAACCAGCTTAAATCTTAGCCCAATGTCATACTACTGATTCCTTCTGTAGCATACTAACTAGTGCCCTGTGATATAAAAAGTCCATTTGCTTCCTTCTTCCCCATCCCAGCACCAGCTTGACTTGTTTTGTGCTTTACTGGTGCATCAATTAAGTTAGATGTTAATTTAGCAGTTCTGTTAAGTAAATATGTCTTTTTTAGCCTACAAGATGCAGCCTGGACACTGGCAGAACTGAACATGGGTCAGCTGTGCTTCCACCCCTTCCCTGCCCTGATTTCAGTTTGAGCTATCTGGCAATTTTGTGCTCAGTTCAGCAGAGCTTCTATGTGCAACCACAGCTAACTCCAGCACGGGGTAGCGGTTTTGTCCTAAGGGTTAAAATCGGAGTGCACTCGCTGCAGTGGAGTCTTGTTGCAGAGGGGTTGAACACAGAGTGAAGCAGTATCAGTTTTCCTGCCAGGGCTTCATAGCTGCGAGCCCAGCAGCTAGCAGCTCCGTGCTGCACTTTATCTGCAGACCTTTAATAAGCTGGCACAGCTGCTCTTGCTTCCAGGGACACTGCTCAAATCTCAGACCTGTAAGGGACTTGGCATTTCCTACAACCAGCACCTGAAGGGGACTAGAACGCCACTCCAATTGCTTGATTTGACTTCAAGAACTACCTCAGATACTCATAAGACGTCTGAGAATGCTGTACAGGTTACCAGTAAAAAACCGTGTGTTACAGTGTTTGCACTGCCACACTTTTTAACAGCCAAGGCAATTCATAATAATTTATGAAGTCTTACCATTAAGAGGGATATTCTGAGAAGTTATCCTCTTTGCTATAGGAAAAAAAGAAATCACAGCACAGAGATAAAGTAACCTGTTCTTCCTGTCATATCTCATCAGTAAGGAACTGCCAACACCTCCTGAAGAGAAATCCTTCTAGATTAGCGAAACCCTTCCACAACAAATACACTCCATGCCATCATGACTACAGCATACAGAGATGCATGTTACAGGTATGAACTTCAAACTGAGATTTTGATCTTCCTGGGCAAGATCCTGAAGGTTTCATAACAGTAGCAATGTAGTTTAGGGGCTCAATTCCGTGTTGTCCTCAGGTGAATGTGAAGGTGAAGGATAAGACAAACTCACAACTGTATATTGGATCGTCTGAAAACTAGGGGCAAAAATTCCAGGTTGAGGGCAAAAATCCCAGCATTTCTTGCTCACTGCCCTTTTTTGTTGAATAATGAAAAAATGTCAAAAAAGATGTGCAGATACAGACAGTATATACGCAGCAGGACAAGGTGTTCAAGACCCAGGACCAGGTTATCCCTCAGATTCCATTTCCATTCATCTCACATATGCCCGCCCTGCATCTATCCACCACTGCTAGCACAAAATTATCTACAGTCCTCACACCCCTAATTGCTCTACACTTTACTACGTTCTGAATTTCAAAATCTGGCCTCTTATTGCTCCTCATCATATTCTTTTTCTTTACTAATATGCAACTCTGTGACTGCATTAAGTAACCCTGTGAGGATTTCTGAAGTTAGCCTGTATAGAGTATATCCTTTAGCAAGGTCATTTTAAAGGAGAAAAGGGGAAAAAGTCTATCTTATTCCATGTGAATCCCTTCTGCTTTAATAAAGTTTTCCTAGAGACATAGATGAGTTCAGTATATAGCAGTTAAAGAGAAACTGAAAGCTTTCGATGTTATAAGCTGCCCTTCATTTATTATTACCTCAGCTGAACCACTGCGTCTTCAGTGTATGACTGAACCAAAGCTGAAACCTAAAGATACTGAAAAGGATCCATCTTTCCCCAGAGCACTAACTGTAAAGGTGTGGGCAAAGCTTCCCAGGCATTCCAGCAGACACGCAAAGTTACGTAGCAAGGCCAAGGTGACTCTACAGATAAAAACTAAACCAACAAATTCACCGGCTGCTTGGCTTTTAAATGTGACTCTAAGTCAATCTGATGGGGCATTTTCCATCTTACAGCCTTACCCCCTCTTATAACTAATATCAATTTAATATCTCTTATAGCCAAACTGGAAATTAAACCTGCCAGCACAATACAGTGGCTTTATTTCTTTATTTTTTTAAATGTTTTCCTCCACTTTGAAGCTTTGCCTCTCTTTGCTTGCAAATACAGTTAACATGGACAATCAGGGCACAAGGCAATGCATCTTTCTGGACTTTTTTGAGCATCGAGGTTTTTATAAATAATCCAGTATCTGTGCAGATCCTTTCATCTTTGAAATGCATATACATACATGCATTAACTATCATAAAAGATCTGGAATACGAGTAGGTTTCCATAGCACGGTTTTTCATGTGGATAAGCCAGGAAACAGGGAGCATCTGGGATGCGCTGTTGTCACACAGTGCTCTGCAGCTGAGCACACAGTAAGACACAGGACTCCTGGTAAGCAATTACCTAATTCTGAGTCTTAGACAAATTCCCTAGCAGTCCACGTAACGTATCATCAACAGCTGGTAACAGGGATCTCTAAGGGGCAAAATAAAGATAATAATCTAGAAAACACCATGGACAATTAAAAAAAAATACAATACTACTTTATTCACTCAGTTCTTCAGAATGATTTATCCTACCAATAGCCAAGAGAGGGAGAAAGTATATACTGCGTCTCTGAGCTCTGCCAGCCCAGGCAAGTCAATGATTTCCTATTTCCAGCCCCACAGGGTTCCCTTGACAGCCAAATAGCTAAAATTTTTCCACAGAAAAAGAAAAAAAAGCCACTGGAAACACCACAGCACGAGGAGTGCAGTAGGCTTTTATTTAGAGGCTCAGTGTATTCCCAGTTTCCCTTGGCTGCCCAATGGCTCTGCAGCCTGCTCTAAACACACGATGAAGCTGGTGGTAACCTCTTCAGAGGCTGTTTACACACCAGTGAAAATAGAAAGGTACTTCACTAAATAAACAGTGTACTAATAACTTTTGGACTCCTTTGGTAGGTTTGCAGTAAAAAGGAGACTAGGACTTGAGTGAGCTTCTCCATTCTTTGGATGATGCTTCCCATGAGACTGATATGCTCCAGACGAACAAAGCGACAGCACTGGTGTTGACCACCTCCACCCACCCATTTGGGGATGACAAGCCAGTCCTACAAAAAGGTAAGCAGTGGATCCAATATCTCAAGTTTACCTCAAATTTTCTTTTCTCCTAAATTTGCATAAAACTGAGCCAAGACCCAAGCTATACATAAATTTAATTTTGTAAGCCAAGCACTTACCAGTACTCCAAAGCATCATCAGGAGGACCGTGCATCACCCGTGTTTGTTTCTTACTATGTTTGAAGACTAAGAAATTTTTCTGATATGAAAGAGCAATGACTTTAAGGAGTGAAAAAATGCCACCCTTCAAACAGTGGGTGTGCAGGTAGGTGTCAAGTTCACTGCCTTTACCATGCTGTATTAAAAAGACTGAAGAGGATATTGGGGAGGGGGGTAAACGGGCAGTTTATTTCCCTAATTTTATCTCCAAAGAAAACCAAAAAGGACACATTCACTGTGCTGGTAACCGCAGCCCTATGAGCTCACAGACAGTTGTTCCCTGCAATGTGCTACCCTGCCTGGGCTTTACTGGGCCAGGATTAGAACCACAGCTAAGCAAACACATGTGGCCACATAGGGACAGATTTTTTTCCTTCAGCAAGCCTAACTAACACCTCACATAAGCTTTTTCTTCTGTAACATCAGAAACTAGCAACCATACAGTCTTTGCTGTCAAAACATTTCAGTTTGCACAGGGCCGTGACGTGGTTTTTCCTACGGCAGAGGAATAATGGCAGCTACAAATGAAACTAAGTTTAAAAGATTCAAATGATTATGAAACGAAACTGCTAAATGATTTCTTAAAAGGCAGCTTTGTCAGTGATCACACAGTCCACCAAGAGTTGGAGCCAAACCCAGAAGTCCTTGTCCCAGCTACACAGGCATTCATTCCACTGGCAACTGCTGGCACACGACAATAAATTATCACACAGCTCTAGGCTGAAAGGCACCCAGGCTGGAGTATAAATAGCTTTGCGAAACCCTTCTCACCTGTCGTTGGCCTCGCAATCAACTTGTCCTTCCGCAAACAAGTTACAAACAACACTACTTGACTGCCATCCTGGGTAAAAACGCCTATATACGCTTTTTCAAAAGCGGTGCATCGTTCCCTGGTGAAACATGTTTTCTCTTCTCACCCAGAAAACTGTGATTGAAGTCAGCTATGAGCCACAAATGACCCAGATTGTAAATGTGAGAAGCTTTGGCATTCGGGCCAAGCTTTCTTTGTTCAGGTCTATTGTAAGCACAGAACACATCTGTTTAGAAAACTTCATTCTAGACAGGACTGTTTGGGTACGTTGTCCCCCAAATACTTATATGGCACCATTGTAATGCCAGATAAACACTAGCAGCAGCAGATGGCACAAAGCAGCCACGGCAAAAGAGGAGAGGGCCTCTCCATGGCAAAAGAGGATGAGGAAAGGACACGGCAGCGCAGATTTATTCCTTACTGGAAGTACTCTGAGGAAGATTTTAGGCTAACACTTACTGAAAAAGGAGGAATCTGTGAGTTTGGGGGGAAAAAACCACCCGCTTCCTACAGGTATGAAATATGAACTACTATCAGCCCTGGGCAGGAGCAGAGGAGGGGCACGCTGTTACCATTACTTTCGAACACAGTATTAATCGCAGGATCACCGGAGAATGAAACAGCAGCCAGACTTCTCAGTGAGGTCCCACAGCTGCAGAGGTCCAGCCTGCAAGGACACCTACCAACGGCACGTTGGACTGATTTAGCCGGCGGGCAGCTGTTCCCTGGGGAAACAGGAGCACGTTTTGTTTGCACTGGGTGGTACTGAAAAGAAAAAACTGCCAGAACAATACAACAGTCAAAACAAGAGGCATCTTAGTACTGGCACAATTATATCCACGTGCAAGTCTTCTTATTAGTAAAGCCAATTTCCCTTCCTGAGGTAACACGTACTACTGTTTGAGTGTTTGCACTGACAGAAACGTGTCAATACTGAGCAGTTTTACAGCCTATATCTTCTATACAGGAGAACTATTGTGTAGATGAAGTGTCTCCACGCATAGACCTGTGTGTATAGATGTGCCTGCGTCTGTAGAGGAAGCTGGAGCAGCAGCAGTCGAATCACAAAGAACATGAAATTTTGGGCTGTGCCTGAGAGCCTGGCCTGAACCACCGTGCTGGTCGCTGGGCACGTACATCCTTTCCAGGACTCAGCAGTGGGTAGTGACAGAGCTGCACATCCCGCAGCCTTCACCACAGTCTCCAAAGGGCAGAGTTCTTACCTTCTGCTTCCAAAAGCAGTGGAGGTGAAACATGCTCAGCGGCTGTGAAAGGAGCACTGCCTCCATTTACCCAGGGCACAGCTACTAGCGCAGAGGGAGGCTTTAGGAGCTCCTTTACCACTGCTAATCGCACTCAAAAACTGTTGGGGGCGGGGGGGGTGGCTTTTAAGGATACACAGGGGCAGTTTGTTGGCCAAACAAAGTCAGGGTTTTTTTCAGCTAGATACTAAGGCACAGGGGAGGCTTAAAGGTTCAGGTCAACTCTAATTTTAACTAGAGTGGTTTTCTCACCTCTGCCTGTATCAAAGGCAGTATCACAGTATCAGGATTCAGTGTCAGCTGTCAGAGATTTGGTAGCAATGCAACCACTTTCATTCCCATCATCACTATTTAACAAGGATGAAAATAGCCACCAGTGCAGCTCCCCTCCCTCGGCTTCAGAGAGGGACTTCAGCAGCTGGTTCCCAAGCTCACCGTTAACTTTGGCAAGAGCAAATTCTGCCAGAATCACCTTATTACACTCCGTGACCCAGCTGTGTCTTTGCAAAAGCAGCTCCCTTTAGGTGTATTCTTTAATTCTCTGCTCCACCTCTCACAGCAGCACCAAAAGGCAGCATCGACATCATTTACAACAGGACTCGGCCTCCACACTATTCTTCTTCGAGTCCATTCTTCCTTCCTTGTCCTTCCTCCCTGGCCACACTCCCTATTTGCCATTCATTTTTTCCTACCATCTTCTTGGCACTTTAATGCATTTACATTCCTGAGGAGGTTTGTGGTTGCATTTCGACAGGGAGTTTCAGTGTCCAGCTGACACATTTGTGTGGCACAGGCACTCTGAAGAGCAGATAAGCCATGACACCAGGCATGTGCTTTGACTCTTGGTGAGAAGACAATGCCCGCTGGACGAAATGATGAATCTCGCAAACCGGATTCAGAGTACAGAGCACCAGTCTCTCTGCTCGTGCAGCTTCAGCGCTCTAATGCCCCCTTGCACAGGGAGATGGCACAAGATCGCGCTCTTCCTGCGCTGTGGGGAACATCAGCTTTCCTTTAGGGTAGAAGACATGTCACCTTTTATCTCCCACCTTCCCCTGATGACAACAACTGTTACCTTCAGCAAGCAGGACGAACCACCTGGCACAGCCAGCGTCTGTCTTGGCACTCTGGCAGGATGTGGGGTAAGAATAAGCCAACGTACCAGATCACCACCCATTTCTTTGGCCATACTGTCTACAGTACTGTGGGTTAGCAGCTGCACTGCACATTAAATGCAAGAATTACGTTAATTAAGCTGTCCCTGCCAGTGCTACTTGCAGTGTACTCTCTGGTGAGACTTCTGTAATAAAATTATAATAAAACCAAGTTAGATATTTAAATTCTTACCAGGGCTGGAAGAAGGTTCTGCCTTTTGCTGGTATCATCCACAAACCTCAGTAGCTGCTGAATAACTTTGGAGATGTGCGCCGGTGCAAACGTGGCACGAGAGCTCAGGTGAGCTCAAGTCACCCCCACCCCCAGGGGCACTCTGCTTGTCACTGCCGACGGTCACCTTACCAGCTACCCTTGATCTTGCTGGGGGAGGAGTGCTCCTCTCGTGGGGAAACTGTCTCAGCCGGACAGTTAAAAAAATAAAACACCTAGACGAGAAATGGGTACCAGCAGGCAGCGCTTTCTTCTCTCCCCCGGGGGACGCTTTGCCCTAAAGCGCCACGAGAGACCAGTAGAGAGTTACGAGACCAGTTGCGGGGTTTCCCCGCACACCTGCCTTGCCAGCGCTACCCCTAAATGCTCAACAGCAGCCTCTGGGCGGCCTCCTGTGACAGCACAGCAGCTTTGTTTTCTCCCAAGAGCAGAAACTTCCCCCCGCATTCCCACGGGCCCAAGCACAGACCAAGAGAAAGGAAAACCAAAGAGCTTTTATTCAGCCCAGCAAGAGCAGCCTGGGCAGAGCATCATTCCCAGGGCTCCAGAGGGAGTGATCTGCAGAGGAGAGAAACAGCCAGAACAACTTCCAGGGTGGAGGACGTAAGACCAGGGGTCCTCCAGAGACGCCAACCGCTAAAAAAACCCAAACAAACCAACGAACTTTGCCTGTTGGAATAGATCTTGGATGGTGGCCAACTGCAGGTGCTTAGCAGAGTGACATAGTTCAAAATCGGCTGTTGAAACTGAGCCGCCCCCTGACATTCGCCAGCATTTCCCCCTTAGCACTCGGGCGTGCACGTACACTCTGCAGAGCCCTGTCACATCTGCGCGTTAGCAGGCTGTTCCTGGGTTTGGCACGCTGTTCGAGAACTTTCTCAAGCCGCTGACTGCAGAATGCTCTAGCAGATCTGCGCACACTGGGGCTTCCACCAGGCTCTGCAGGATCCCCACACACTGTGTTTCAGAGCCAGGTCCCTGGCCTAGATCACACACCAAGACTTCACAGGGATGAGTTTGAGTGCTCCCTGCTACCAAAAGATGAAAAATTAAAACCAAAAAACAGCAACAGAAAAAAAAAATTGTTTTGAAGAGTCTACTAAATAATTTTACTGCTTTAGTACTGTATAAAAAAGAAAAAGTGATTCCTTAAAAGGTGACCTAATACAACAGTAGTATCTGGCAAGTTGGAGTCCTGTATAACTTTGGACATACCAAGCAAAGCAGCAAATAAACAGAAGACCCCTGGGATGGGCAGATCTCCCTGGAGTATTCTTTGGCCTCCTAGCTTCATACAAGGTCCTTGTACCGGCCAAGAACCTGTAGGACAGCCTCAGTCCGTTCACTGCCCAGCTCCCCGTGTGTCACCCAGCACCCCCTGCAAGGTAGCACAGCCCCCTGTCCCCAGCCCCTCTCCTGCACCTCCTCAGGGGTACCCTCAGGCACTGGGAGGCAGTTGGGTGGCACTGGTCACCTCACCTCGGGGGAGCGCAGAGGACTACAGGCAAGATGCATCCCCTGAAATGGGAAAAAGTAATTCAGTGTAGCTGTGAAGATTTCTGCTGTCATGGGTCTGGGTGGTCTGAGCCAGACCTGGACCTTTCAGGTATCTGCCATTGCACCAGGAGCTAACAGAGACTTGGAAAGGGGTCTCCTGGAAGCTTGGCACCTATGGCACACACTGGCACACACAGTGAGCTGCACAGCTTCTGACAATCCCACCGCAGAGCCTCCGGGCTGGCAGGTCCTAGCCCCTCATCCTCAGCTTTCCAGATCAAGCCGTCTAATCCTATAGCCCCAATGCTTCCAAAGCCCTTCTCTTCCTTTGTGAGTAAATATATAGATACAGATATATGCACACCTCTTCCTTTCTAACTACGTAAATAAATGTTTTCCTCCTTACAGTTACAAATCGGGTTTTTATTTTTTGGTATCTATGCAAGCTTCTTAAAGAACATGAGCTCAAGATAAAAAACTTTTGAAAAATACTTCCTTTTCTCTTTTAGTAATTTTTTTAAAGCCTGCATCAAAATATACTGTAAACTATAGCTATAAATTCTGTAGGGTAAACCCCATTCTTCAAATACACGGAAAAAAACCCAATGCCACCCGCAAGACCACCTTTGCCTCCACCTGTCCCACTCAACACCTCTCTAAGGGCATCCTGTAGCATGCCAAGCCCCCACTCTGGATTCAGAACATCCCAGAGGTTTTTTGCCACATGCAGAGGCTGGCTGGTGGCATGCTTCATCTGCCTGGAGCCCATCGCATGGTGGAGGCTCTTTGCAAGCCTGGTGACCACAGACAGCCCTGACATTGCTGCTTCGGACAGGCAGGAAGGATGCTGTTGCCCAGGAAGAACCAGAGCGTGGGCAGGGCATAGCACTTGACAGCTCGGGGTTCCCTGCGATAAACAGATGCTACAGGCGCTGCCAGGTGAGACAGACAAGCTTCTTAACAACCTTAATGAAAACAAGTACCTGCCTTTACTTTTTGTTCTTGGAAGCCTCTTCTGGCTAATATCAGCCAGCACAAAGAGCTCGCTGATCCAGAAACAGGCAACAGGGGCTGATCATCCACTGGACAGAACAACCAGCCTCTGAGGACCTGAATTTCTCCAAATCAGGAGCTTTGCATCTGTGACAGACTAAGCAAAGTGGATCATGCACATTTTGTAAATCATTTCACTATTTCTGCATTACAAATGACAAAAACGTCAAATCACTTTGAAGTTGTCTAAAGCATCT
>NW_010420317.1:0-12221 GCF_000710305.1 Buceros rhinoceros silvestris
ATGCCATCACCAGCACAGCTCTCAACCTCACTGGGGCACACAAGCTCCTTCCCCACGGCAAGGGGGTGCCTGTGAAAGAGATTATCAAGTATATATTTGTGGTATCAGTAGAAGGTGATGGAGTCATGATTCCAGAGAATTAGGTTAATAATCTACTGATCAAAATACACAAAAGCGCAGATTTTGCTTTAATTTCTCTGTCAATATACAAGCATTCTGCTGAAGTGAACATCAGTTCAGTCTGTGTTTCCATCCAGTACTTAGGTCTTTGCTGACATTCTCTATTGACACGGGCAGCATTATCCTGGCTGAGACTGTGAACTCGCTTTTTGTGGGCCACCAAAAAGAAACCAGAAGCACTAGCCTTTTCACATCTCAAAAGAAACAAATGGGAACTGAATATAGATGAAAGGGTTTATGACTCCATATCCATGTCTGGATCATGCATCTCCTTTCTAATGCAATTTTTGGTTTATTCAGGTTGATAAAACACCCTGTAACCATGGCCTCCTGCTTGGCTTCTCCACTCTTTTCCTAAATGAAATAACAGTACGTCAGCACTCATTTTACATACTTCAGTAGGACTGGGGCAAATATTCAGTTTGTGTGCATCTTTATACAGTTTAGACCATTGCTGATCTTAGATCTCGTCCTACATAAAGGAGGTCTAGACAGCTGTAACTGACTGACCTCTAATTACCCAGTACATAAAGAACACTAGAGGCTGGTTGAGCTGCATCTAATAAAAGCTGTTGCAGTCTCACTGAAGGATTAGTACGGGAAAGCTATTTCCTGGATTACAGTGCATAGAAGCAGCTTGTACACGGGCAGTCAGACTTCATTTATATTCTGTGGACCTTTAAATGCTATTATTTAGAAAAAAATAGGGGCTTTTTTTCTTTTTAGACAAATCTTTGAGCTTTCTTGCTGAAATCTTTCCTATTTTTTTCTATTCAGTTACCAAACAGTATTGCAATTACAAAACCAATATTGCTGAACTGAAGCATATTTTGCCCTGTCCTAAATAACCAGATCCATTGACACTTCTCATGTAAAATCGGCCTTAAAAAGTAAAACCCAAAAGTCTTTTCTTTTAAACTAACTGTTGAAACTTCTTTTCTCTCTGCATTTTCTATGCACGTGCAAATATTATTTACTTTGCATTAGGCATATCATAAATATGAGTATGCTATTCCAACTATGGAATTTCTAGAAGTTTTTATTTTCAAAATGCAGTCCTTGTAAATCAGAAACTAACCTTCTGGAAGTTTTGAGGGGCAGTTTGGATAAGCATACTCACTTTGAGTATTAAGACTGTGGTAGTCCATAGCTGAGGAGAGATAAGCTGACGCTCTATAATGAATTAATCTCAGACCAGTATCATTTGGTCCAAACCCCATAAACTCTTCACAAATAAGTTTGTTGTCTGTATTAAGGTATTAAGTTTCACTTTTGTTTGTGTTTCTGCTGCCATTTATTTTTTTTTTCCCTTGGTTATTTTTTTTAACTAGAGTGTTAAGGACCTACAATGCATGTGATGATCTCTAAATGTGGGACATTTTATTACTCTTTATTATATTCTAATCTCATTTAGATGGAAAAATTCAGGATTTTGGGTTTGTTTGTTTGTGTCTTTGTTTTAAACAAGGAAATATCTCCCACAGATGAGTTTCACAAACAACAATAAAGGTACACTTTGAATGTATCAGGAACATTTCTAAAATTTGCCTTTGGGAAGATTAACCTGTACTTTGAGCTATTATGATTGGTGACTTTTCTCCAATATTTTGCCTGAATTATGTTTCAAAATATGCTGTTTTTTCCTTTGCTAACAGATTTTTTTTTATGATAGCACCTTCCTATAGAATTGTGCTGTTCCACATATTTATCTCTTCAATTCTGCTATGTTAATTGCAAAACTATGGTTTTAATGCTTTTTGCCTGTGCTACTATACTATGGGAGTCTGTGTACTACCTTTATTCACCAAGGACATAATATTTAACTAAACTCCAATTAGTAACTACTAGGCAAGTTCGATCTGTCAAAATGGGGGGGCATTATGCATGTCATAGCATTATTTAAAGATGCTGCACAGCATTGCTTCACTCTGTCTACGGTAAGACAGAGATTTCCTGACACTCTTGGCAGCCAACAAAGAAAAAACACAGCTGCTGAATTAGCTGTGTTTTGAGGCCCTAATTTGATATTTCAGGACCTTTTATTACCAGCAGTGGTATGAGAGCAAGACATAAACGAAATAAAATACCTGCTTAACCTGCAGATGTCTGGACATGTTGATGGCACAGTTCCTGGGTGACTAGAAGAGTCTTCATTTGTACCCCGGGTGTATTGGTAGACCAGGTGAGATTTACACAGTCATTTTCAAAGAATCAGAATTGCTCTATGAAGACTATTACAAATTAGGTGTCATAGGGCAAACCTCATTCTATATAGATCTGTCATCATTTTACTCTGAGAAGCCAAACACTGATGCCAATTACTGCTAGACATTCTGTAGGTTTGGATTGGTTTAACTCAGGGTAGCACTTGGCCTTCAGACTGCCTGGAGAGGGGGCAATGGCTATGTCCATCCTTAACATGGAAATGAATACTTTGATAGCATACATTACAAATGCACAAGAGTCAGATATGCCTGTTACCAAAGCGACTGTCCTGTAGACTTTTTGTGTTCCTGTGTTCATTTATGCGTGTTGGAATTATTTGCAGTGTAGTGTTTCCTGGGTTGCCAGCTCTGACTGTAATGGCTTACTTCAATTTTGGCTGAAGTTTGTTAACATCTGTTCCTTTTATTTGACCACTGTTGAGAGATGGACATTTGAGAACAATTTCACTTTGTCAGGAAGATATATTTATGAGTTTTGAATACTTTCCTGTTTGTGTTTCCGTACAAAATAATAAATTCAAGGAGCTTATTCTGAAGAAGGGTTAGGGAGAAATCAAATGAATTCGCCGTGATTTCTTCAGTGCATCAGACAAAAAAGTTAGCTTTTACTTGCATAGTTTTGGTAAGAGTATACTTTCCGAAGTGCTGCAGCAGGGGTATATTTCCTTTGCTCATTCACTAATACCAACTGTGAGTAAATCCTGTGTAGAAAAAAGAGTAAACTGTGTTTGTTTTTTTTTCCATTGTAAAGCATTTTTTAAACAATGAGAAAGTGCTGTCATATAGTAAAACTTGGACAGCTTGGAATCAAACACCTGGCAAGCTATATTTTCTTTTCTTTTGAGCTCATTTTAAAAGTTTCCTAAAGTTACTTTACAACATATTTGATCCAGCTTCCCTGGGCTGCAGGCTGCCTCCAGGAGCTCAGAATTTTTAGAGTCAGAAATACTGCTATGCAGTTCTGAAATCCTTAGGATAAGAGGCATGGTCCCGAAGGAGGAAATAGTGCAGTACTTTTCATGTATCAGATGCCATATTTAATTTTAATACTTGTTTTTTATTTGCAATATTAGCAGCAGCAAAGTGGAGCCTTTTTAGCAAAACATGTTAGTCTGTAGTTCCAGGGCTTTCTGTCAACTGATATCCTTTAACTTACTGTTCTGTGCAGATAGGTGTGAGTGGTTACTTTTGCTGGACGTGAGATAGACAGTACCACACAGGGGAAGATGATGCTGTACAATGCAGCAGAGAAATGTTAGTCTGCCTGCTCGACTTTCTCCTGAAGAGCTTGAGGCAATAATTCTGCAATCCAGTCACTGCAACTGGTATTAAACTTGCAGCTGCACGTTGTTTTCATTGGCTGTAAAAGGCTACCGCTGAGGGTCATGATCTCAGTTCTAAAGAATTGTTTTGCTTTGGGAGGCCAGGTAGCCTCCAGGAACTGCGGATTAGTTCAACAGGTGACCTGAGACTTGACCAGAGAGTTTCACTGAAAAAACAGTTGTCTTGACCAAAGCCTATCTACTATAGTTCGTATGCACACAAACCTCTGGAGGTCTGGAGGCTCTGCAGATCTCTACTACTCCCAGGACACATTTAGGATGTCAGGGATAGTGTTTTGCTACAGAGTTTAATAGATTGTACTTATCTCTTTCTGTGGCTACCTCACGCATCCTTTGGGCTGGGAAAAAAAGAAAAAAAGAAAGATCCTTCAGATAGATAAATAGAGAGTCACTGTGAGTCTGTGATGGAGTTCTTAGGCCTTACTGGTATGAATCAAGGATGGATCCTTTAGTATAAATTTTCAAGCCCAAATGATCCACACTCTGGGTCTTCTCATGCCAGCTCTAGGATTGGCTTTGCTCCTGCATTGAACCTGATGTTAGTGACAGCAGAATCAAGTCTGCAATTCCTTTTTCCTGCTTGAGTACGAAGTAGGAAATCTGAATATAAAGCTCATCTCTGAAGTTTAGTCTGTAGTTAACATGGTCTTACAGCTTTGGGGTCATTTGGAAGGCATGTTTCTGCAATTCAGTGGTAATATTGCCTTTGAAATAGTAGTTTTGCATCTCTAAAGTAACTTATAAATCATATTAAAATGTGGAAGTGGTCTTTGTGTGGCTCTTCTTGTCTGTTCATAAGAGCAGTCTCCCTGATACTAATATGAAGTTAAATCATTCAACAAATTCATATATGTAAAGACTTCTGTTTTTATTAATATGCTTGATAATGATGACTAATAACATGTCATACACAAATAATATAAATAAGCAAACCCAGAATTAGCCTCAGAATCTTTGACAGAAGATTTAAGGCCAGAAGGACAATCAGAATGTGGAACTTGTCAGCCTGCAAACAAAAATAAGTCAACTTACTTCTTGCCACATTGACTGTGTTCGGACCCTGAGAAGGTAAAGAAAAATCCTTAATGTATTTCAGGAAAGAAAAAAAAATCAACCTCCGAACCTAACCATTCAGTTAAAGCAGTGAGGAGCACAACTGTTCAGCACATAAGAGACTGATGACACACCTGAAACGTCTGTGTGCCGATTCTCCTGCAAGTCATCAAAAAGGCTTATTAGGGCAATTAGAAATCCCACATGACTTATTCTTGCATATCTTTTCCTATGTTTTTCATTATCAAAGTTATTGCAGCATAGGTTATACACTCCTAGGTGAAAATCTGTAAGGTTTTTATGTTGAAATGCTTGTGTTATATTATGAAAACACGTGCTTCCAAAGCAACCTCAATATTATGGACACATTCTGTTTCACGTCTTTGTTTCCTTTCATCATTCTGTAACTAAAGATGTGGACCAGAGCAGAATTTGGGCCCTACACACAGCTCAGATATATGGTACCTTCACTGCAAAATTCTTCCTGAGATGTAACTATAGACAAATAATGGGGTAGGGATTTCCCTCCCAAGCCAAACAGCACCTGCAGACTCACCCTGGAGCTGCACCACATTTCTTACCCTGCAGGCTGTACGTGTGGATGTGCATAAAGAAGTCCTGGACCCATTAATGGTGTCCTATATCCCTTCAGTCCTTTGAGTACTGTAGGTTTAAGCTGGTAGCATCCTCCCCAGTCCTCAGCAGCACTTCAATTCCTCCCCGGTGGCCTTTAAAGCTTGGAGAAATATAACTATGGTTTTGGCATGTAAGGCTTGCATTCTCTCCCGAGTAGCCAGAACAGGGGACTCAACAGCACACCCAATGAACTAAAATGAATTTGAAAAAATATTGAGAGCCCCTATTTTTTTTCTATTTGAGCTTGAATTAAATAAGTAATATTGAAGATTGTTGAATTATTTTGCTTGATATATGGAGGGTGGATTTTTTGGATTGTAAGCTTATCTGCGCAGCATTCATGCTTGAAAACATCATTGCAAAGACCCGTGTATGCTTACTTAATAGTATGCTCAATTTAAACACTTCTTAGGGGTGCAAAATATGTTCCCTAAGGTTGTTCAAGGAGAGCAATCCTAAACCAGTTATGATAGTTGTACATAACTTAGTTTTCCAGCGGAAGTTCAGGTTGCCCCTCTTATATGACGATTGCATTGATTTTAAAATGAGCCTGCTAGCCTGCTCAAAGGTAAAATTTGACTAGGAATAATTAAGAAACAAAATGTTTTTTTAAGGAAGGCAGCTTGAATAAAGTCTTATAAGGATTTCTAAGCATCCTTTCACTAGACCATAGCAAAGTAAGTTGTCAGAGGAGTGGCAAAACCTCCTCTACTGGTGATTATCAGAACAATAAAACTTTTTGCTTAGGAATTCCCCAAACTACTGAATTCCAGAAACAAAGAAACTTGTGTGATGCATTCTATTTTTTAAGCATTTTCTTCAAGTTTGTTGCTGACAGCTGTTAGAATACTATCACTAACAGGGCTATCTTGGAGGTGGTTTTCTGGTCCACTATGCAAATATTCTGTTTCCACACTTACCAGAGATTATAATACCGTAATCAAAATCTAGAAAGATAAAGATCAAACAAATCAAGTTATTTGATTTAGAATATTTCTGGAAAGCCAGGTCTAGTTGTCTTAGAATGTGACTACTGGAGATCTCCAAAAGAGAATATTCTCAAAAACACATATTGTATTTGGAGAAATAAATCTCCAAGGTATGAAATAAGCTGATGGAGTTTGCTTTGGTTCATCTAATTTTATTTTTCACAAGCCTTCCTTCTTAGCTGTTGCACGAGACCCGTGCTGAGCTTTGTAGGCAGAAAGCCTCTTCCTGCAGTTCACAGAAGAACGGTCTATTTGCACAGAGGGGGAGAAAAGATTGGAAAATAGCAGGGATTTTTGTGGAATAGGATCCGAATTAGATCAGATGATCTTATAAAATCTGAGACAGAGGTAAATGAAACGGAGATTTAGGAATATTATATACAGATAATATACAGATATATCCAGATACAGATTTGCCTGTTCTATTTGTTCTCTGATTAGAAGTTGGGGATTTCAACAATATTTTTTGTTATTTTTGTGGCAGAAATTTCTTCAGTTCAGATAGATTTTACATCTGCAGAACAGAGGTTTCCCAACATATTCCTGGATAATGGCAGCTTAAATTATGTTATTTACGGAGGACTGAAAGCTCAGAGTATGCAGCCTTTGAATTCACACTTTAAAAAATATATCCAGATCAATGTGATTTTGCCTTTGCTCTTGTCTTTGAATACTTGTTATTTGGTATCAACAAGTCCCTGAAAATTAAACAAAAAATAAAACATTAAAAAGCCAGAGAGATGGAGATTCTTATGAATTCATGTTTGTGCATACGTGAGTTAGGTTGGCGATATTTGGTTCATCTTGTTACCTTTGCTGAAATTAAAAAAAACCCAAGCAAACAAACCATGCACAGATTCCTAGAAACTATTCATTTGCTATGAAGTATAATTGAACAAGATTAGAGAAACAAATTCCTATTGTCTCTTTTACCTTTGTCTGAATGAAAATAATTTAGTGGTGTTTTTAGTAGACATTTTAGAAATGTACGTGAGCTGTTTTAGCAGTTCTGCCTAGTTTCGGGGAATATACGTTCATTCTTTGTGCTCTCTCATAAGGCATTCAGTCTCTCTATTCATGCACTCCTGAAATAAAAATGAATTAAGATATTTTTAAAAATGCTAGTGAAGTGAACCAGTTATGGAACTGCACTGAAAGAACAACATCCCACGCCAAAGACCTGTGATGTGTTTTCAAACGACAAATGGTGATAGGAGAACTCTGTAAATCTCTGCGGCATCCAGGGAAAAGCTCCTGTATTCACAGAATCACAGAATGGCTGAGGCTGGAAGGGACCCCTGGAAGTCATCCGGTCCACTCCCAATCCCTTCCCCATCCTCCTTCAAGCAGGACAACCCAGAGCCTGTTGCCCAGGCCCATGTCCAGATGGCTTTTGAATATGGCCAAGGATGGAGGCTCCACCACCTGTCTGGGTGACCTGAGCCAATGCTCAATCACCCTCACAGTACAAAAAGTTCTTCCTGGTGTTCATTTTGTGCCCATTGCTTCTTGTCCTGTCACCGGGCACCAGAGAAAAGAGCCTGGCTCTGTCTCCTTTGCCTCCTCCCTTCAGATATCCCGCCTGAGCCTTCTCTGCTCCAGGCTGAACCATCCCAGCTTCTCTCACCCTTTCCTCCTGTGTGAGGTGCTTCTGTCCCTCAATCATCTTCATGGCCCTTCACTGAGCTCTCTCTAACACGTCCATGTCTCACTCGTACTGGTGAGCCCAGCTCTGGATGCAGCACTCCAGGTGTGGCCTCACCCGTGCTGAGCAGAGGGAAAGGATCGCCCCCCACAACCTGCTGACAGTGTTCTGGGTGATGCACTCTGGGATACCATTTGCCTTCTTTACAGCCAGGGCATGCTGCTGGCTCACGTTCAACTCGGTATCTAGCAGGACCCCCCGATCCTTTTCTGCAAAGCTCCTTTCCTGCCGGGTGGTGCCCAGGAAATACTGCTGCCTGCAGTATTTCTGTCCAGGTGCAGGACTGTGCACTTGCCCTTGCTGAACTTCGTGAGATTTCCATCTGTGCATTCCTCCAGCCTGTCCAGGTCCCTCTGGATGTCAGCATGACCCTCTGGTGTTATCAGCCACTCCTCCCCGTTCCATGTCATCTGCAAAACTGTTGTGGATACACTCTTCCCCCATCACTAATGGATATGTAGAACAGTATTAGAGCCAGTGTTGTACTCCGGAGTACTGTGTTAGTTACTGGCCTCCAACTAGACTTTGTGTCAGTGATTACCACCCTCTGGGTCCAGCTGTGCAGTCAGTATTCAATTCATCTGGCTCTCTGCACTAGATTTTAAAAATTACTGTGGTGTACCTCGATTAAAGTACTACAGCTGACATGTTTAAAAAAATGCAGTTCCTGAATAATCCATATGCCACTGTCCCCAGAAAAATCTTGATTTGACCAAATGTTTCTACTTCCTACCAAAAAAAACCCCAAAACCCAAAGCAAGTATTTTGCTCAGATCTGAACTTTTTCAGACATAACTTGTGTAGTAAACCCCATGTTCTGTTATTGTGACCTATGCCTTGAGTTAAAATCAGTGTAATAATTAATTTACCTGGAAGCATTGTCAATCCATGGAGAAAGCTTGCACTGGTTTTGTGTGTTCCCTACATGTTCCTCACTTCTCTTCAGAAAATAAATTTTTACTAGAGGTGATAAGAGGAGAAAGTGAAAAACCCCCTACCTCTAGGAACTCAAAGGACCTCTACTCCCTAATTTCCTTTCATAAAAACATAATAATTCTTATTTTCCTCATTTTCCGCTCCCTGTGTTTCCTTTGTCTTAGAACCTGAAGGAAGAGAAATAAACCCCATGATATCCAGAAAAATGCGGTGTACAGAGAGATTTCCTTTCTGGGGAATGATAGGATGTGCTGGTGAGAACTAACAGAGAGTCGAGTCTGATATTACTTTGCCATCCATCACATCCTTGTTCAAGTTGTTAGGGTTTTCTGAGTACGCAAGGCCTGGAAAACAAAGCTTTAGGACATGATACTTTCTGTGTCTCAGTTCAGGATTCATGTGCTACCTGTTCGTAATGAATCATTGCTGACTTGACAGAAGTCAGTGATATCTGTTCAGTTACATGTGCATCTCTGCAGTTGCACAGATGTCATACACCCAAACAGCAGTCTAATTTGCATTCTCAAAGCACAGACCAAGGACTAAATGAATGTGTGAGACTGAAATCCTCCATTTCTGCTAAAAATCATTATTCCAAGCCGAGGTTAGACCTACAGCTGAGACACAAAAGATAGATCGCTCTGGTACTAATGCAATGAGAAGATGTCTAATTGTAGAGCTGTTGATGCAGATCATACTCTCATTTTTAAATTAATTCAAATCAACTGTATTTCTTTGATGCAGATAATTATCAGAAATTCCCTGTGCATTACCTTGTACATCGTTTTTTGTGGTAAGTCACAGAAAAAAGCTGGCAGGCAAGATTCAGTGTAGACCCTCAGAGTCTGTCAAAATATGGGTTTGATGATGTTAATGTGTAGAGTTTTATGGCATGAAAAATGAGGTGAAAATATACTGTAGTGAGCAATGATCTCCTCATTACCTCACAAAGGGTAATTGTATCTATTTGTCATCACAGTATGTTGGGAATGAATCTTACAAATCTGTGTCCACTGACCTGAGAACATGTGAGTGGTGACTGATCCTCAGAAGGAGGGTTTGCCAAAACCTCGGCTGGTATACATTCCCTTCAAGCCAGTGGTTGTATTCATTCACGTCAGTCAACCATCTGGGCTCATGTTTTAAGAACTGAATCTGATTTTCAAGGAACTGGAATTCAATCAGTCTCTGTATTTTAATTTTATACTGAAGGAATTCAAATAATGCTTTTTTCTCACTTCAAGGTCCCCTCTCAATTTTCCCACTCATGCCCTCCCTTCCTTTCTCATTCCATACTTTTCTGGTATGCAAGGTTGATTTCTCCTCCCTCTAATTCTGATAGAAGGCTGGTGGTCAGTGATTCTACGCAAAAAGTTACTTTGCAAATAGACATGTAGCATGCAGCACCCCATTAGATGTGATGAAGAATCATCAGCAGTCAGCATTACACCATCTCACTGTCTTGTTTCTGATGCTTGTCTTGTTTAGAAGCTACTGAATGTTGTCTGTTCCTCTTGTAGCAGCCACATCTGTGAGAGTGTAATTGTTCCTCTTGCACTGCGTTACCTAAAGCTTCACGTGGACATGCAAAGTGCATCCTATCTCACTCTAAAAAACCAAAGAATTCTAAACAGGGATCTCTTTCACTTAATTATGTTTAGAAGTTTACAGGAGTGGTAACTACTTCCAGGCTGATGAAAATTGCTTTAATTATTTATGTATGTTTCTATGTATTTATTTATTTCTATATTTTGCAAAGATATAAAATTTCGTGGTTCTAGATCCTGCTTTGTATAGAAGTATCCCAGAATTCTCTGGAAACTTGGTCCACTGAGCAGCAGAGAAAGGCGATAGAAATTATATTTTTTAGAGTCTGGGCAAGAAACTTCTATGCAATCCCATAAAAGAATAGTGATGATTTTGAAATTTTTATTTTTGCACTGACATGAAATTACGACCTTTACAAGTTTCTCAAGGTGAAAATTGAGAAAAAGAGCTGCAAGGCACTGTGGAGAACACTCTTACTAAAGATATGAAATCCAGGAAACCTAGGTTCATTTCCTTGCTCTACTTTGTTCACTTTGCCTCCCACATCACCAGTGAGTACCCTGCTACTCACCTGAGATATCATTCTTGCATGACTTGTCCAGAAATTCCATCCTGAACCCACTTGACAGTCTTTGGAGTGGAAACATAACTGATCAATTCTCATTGTTACTGATGAAACTTTAGTGAGTGGAATATTGTGGAACTGGAGACTACCTGAGACCTTTGATTTCCAGAACAACTTGGTTGCCTTAGAGTTTAACATTAACAAACTCAAATTCTCCAGTAAAAAACTCGAAGAATTGTTCCTCTTTACATACTAAAGCTTCAGCTGCTTGAACTGAGAAATGCCCAGGAGGAATGGAAATACTAACAGAACTTTCCCAAGTTGTAGAAAAGATTAACTGGCTTTGGTTTAAAATCTGAGAACAGATTCTGAGTTAATTTTGATTTTCTCCAAATACACATGCTTAACCTAATTATACATTAAATGGTTCTCAAAGACCTTTTATCCTTCAAATTTCTGCATGGTGTCTTTAAATGTTCATACCTTTTCATGTGCTGTTAATCTCAAATGTTCTGCTAGATGTTATGGTTTTAAAACATCTTTCACCTACTTTTCATGGCTAAGTATGTTTTCAGATTACCTATTTTTTCCTTTGCCTAAATGCTGTAATTTAGAGATGAAATATAGCTTGTTAGCTGCCACTTTCATTTTAAATCCAAATCTGACTGAAAATTATTTTATTTATATTGCAGCAGCGGGGACACCTGCTCTTGACATATGAGAACATTCTGGTAACATAACCAGCTACCAATAATAGAAACAGCATTCTGGGCCTTCATTACAAGCCATGGGATGCTTCCACTGCACTGCCAAGACAAACATAATACTGCCACCCACTGAGAAATAACTATTTGTCCTGGTTTTGCTGGGGCAGGATCATAGTGTTGCCATGGTCTGCAGTTGTTGGCAGTTTCAAGTCAACCAGAGCAGGTGACCTGAGTTGGCTTACGGGTGTATCCCAGACCATAAATGTCACCCTCATCATAAAGCGGGAAGTTTGCTGAGGACAGGGGAGCTCCTGCTCTTGCCTGGGTTCCTGCT